>NW_022589736.1:20332311-20603657 GCF_004348235.1 Phoca vitulina
ATAGCCTGTGTCTTTTGATTGGGGCATTTAGCCCATTTACATTCAGGGTAACTACTGAAAGATATGAATTTAGTGCCATTGTATTGCCTGTAAGGTGACTGTTACTGTATATTGTCTGTGTTCCTTTCTGGTCTATGTTGCTTTTAGGCTCTCTCTTTGCTTAGAGGACCCCTTTCAATATTTCTTGTAGGGCTGGTTTTGTGTTTGCAAACTCCTTTAGTTTTTTTTGTCCTGGAAGCTTTTTATCTCTCCTTCTATTTTCAATGACAGCCTAGCCTGATATAGTATTCTTGGCTGCATATTTTTCTTTTAGTGCTCTGAATATATCATGCCAGTCCTTTCTGGCTTGCCAGGTCTCTGTGGATAGGTCTATGGCCATTCTAATGTTTCTACCATTGTAGTTTACATATCTCTTCTCCTGAGCTGCTTTCAGGATTTTCTCTTTGTCTCTGAGACTCGTAAGTTTTACTATTAGATGTCGGGGTGTTGACCTATTTTTATTGATTTTGAGGGGGGTTCTCTGTGCCTCATGGATTTTGATGCCTGTTTCCTTCCCCAAATTAGGCAAGTTCTCTGTTGTAATTTGCTCCATTATACCTTCTGCCCCTCTCTCTCTTCTTCTTCTGGGATCCCAATTATTCTAATGTTGTTTCGTCTTATGGTATCACTTATCTCTCGAATTCTGCCCTCATGATACAGTAGTTGTTTATCTCTCTTTTTCTCAGCTTCTTTATTTTCCATCCTTTGGTCTTCTCTATCACTGATTCTCTCTTCTGCCTCATTTATCCTAGCAGTTAGCGCCCCCATTTTTTATTGCACCTCATTAATAGCCTTTTTGATTTCGACTTGGTTAGATTTTATTTCTTTTATTTCCTCAGAAAGGGATTCTCTAATAACTTCCATGCTTTTTGCAAGCCCAGCTAGTATCTTTAAAGTTATGATTCTGAACTCTAGATCCGACATCATACTAATATCCATATTGAGTAGGTCCCTCGCAGTCAGTAGTACCTCTTGTTCTTTTTGTTGAGGTGATTTTTTCTGTCTTGACATTTAGTCCAGAGGAGAATAGATTAATGAGAGAACAAAATGCTAACAGGGTAACAACGTCCCCAGAAAATATACTCTAAACAAATCAGAAAAGACCTGAAGCCAGGGGAAAAGAAAGGGAAAGAAAGAAGAAAGAAAAAAAAGAAAAAAGAAAAAGATAAAAACAAACAAAAACAGAAGAAATAAAAGAATAATATGATCAAGTGTGATCAGACTGGTGCACAGATCAGTGCCATACACTAGATTTTGGGTGTATTTTGGTCTGTTAGAAGAAAGTGCCTCCCAAAATTTTAAGGAAAGAAAAACTTATATATGGAAAAAAAATAAGGGTTGATATGATGAAGGGATGGAATATGACTGTAAAGATGAAAATTATAAAAAATTTTATAAAAGAATTGATAAGAAGTTGTTTGAAAAAAGAAAGAAGAGGATTTAAAAAAAAAAGGAGAGAATGTGATCAGGCAGGAGAATAGAACAAAGCCATACACTAGAGATTTAGGGTATATTTTGATCTGTTAGAAGAAACTGTATCTTAAATTTTAAAGAGAGAACAACTTATATATTTATGCCAAAAATAAGGGTAACTACTATGAAGGGGTAGAATATGACTCTAAAAGTGAAAAATAAAAATGTTTTTTTAAAAAGGGATTGATAAGATGTAGGTTGAAAAAGGGAAAAAGAAAAATTCAAAAAAAATAGAAAAAGAAAAAAATAAAATTAAAAAAATTAACTTTGAAAGACTAAAGAATCATGGGGAAAGAAGTCATGAATTCTATGTGCAGTATTCCCCTAGCGCTGGCGTTCTGCCCTTCTTATTGATGGGTAAACTTGGTCTTGGCAGGCTGTTCTTGCTGTTCTTCTTGGGGAGGGGCCTGTTGCCGTGGTTCCCAAATGTCTTTGCCGGAGGCGGAATTGCCCCGCCCTTGCCGGTCGGGGCTAAGTAATCTGTTCGGGTTTGCTCTCGGGAGCTTTTGTTCCCTGCAAGCTTTCTGTACAGCTTTGGAGGCCAAGAGTGAAAATGGCGGCCTCCCAGTCTCGGCCCTGGAGGAGTCGAGAACTCGGGGCCCCACTCCTCAGTGAGCCCCCAGAGAAAAGCAGTCAGTCACTCCCGTGTCCCTGGTCTCTGGCCACCCTCTGTGCTCACCCGGCCTGTGACCGAGCGTTTCTATCTCTGGCACCCGACTCGGTGTGGAGCCTCCAAACCCAACAGATCCCTGTGGTGCGCTCCTGCACCGCTCCTCCCGGGGGAGGAAGGGGGGTCTCCCGGATCTGCCACTTGTTCGGTCCCTGCTGGAGGAGCAGTGGCCTGACTGTGCCACAGATCACAGTTTATGGCCACCCTGAGCTGAGAGCCCGCTCCTCGGCTCCGTCTCTGCAGCCTGCTTCCCCGCTCCAATACCTGGGAGCTCTGCCGCACTCAGGCACCCCCGGTCTTTCTGTGACCCCGAGGGTCCTGAGACCACACTGTCCCGGGAGGGTTCCACTCCCCACTTAGCCATTGGAGCGACGTCCCACAGCGGGGCCGACTTGTAAAAGTTCTGATTTTGTGCTCCGTGGCTCAATCACTTGCCAGAAGCGGCGGACAGAGGCCTCCTCCCCCGCCTTCTCTCCTCCCGAATATCGCCTTGGATTCACTTCTCCGCACGTCCTACCTTCCAGAAAGTGGTCGCTTTTGTGTTCAGAGAGTTGTTGCTATTCTTTTCTTCGATCTCCTGTTGAGTTCGTAGGTGTTCAGAATGGTTTGATCTCTATCCAGCTGAATTCCTGAGACCAGACGAAATCCAGGTCTCCTACTCCTCCGTCATCTTGCTCCACCCCCCAGTATCTGATATCTATTAAAACATGCTATAAAACTTGTATGTTTATCTATTCAGGTGTGTGTATCTTTTGAGAAATAGCTTATAGATTATTGAACTTAAAAACACTGCCCTTAAGGTCAAGAATCTATCTCTTCTCTCAAATGCCTCCTGACTTTAACAATTAAGGAAAATAGCTTAATGTCTTAGATCTCATGGCATTAAAAAAATCCAAATAACTAAATATAGTTTTCACAATGCACTGCTTTGATATCTTTTTTTAAGTAACTGTAAAAAAAAATGAAAATTTGATGTTCAAAATAAGCCTAATCGACTTGTACAATAGTGTGATATAAATGACATCAGATTTTATTTGACATACGGAAGTGTGTGTGTGTGTGTGTGGTATGTGTGTCTGTCTGAGAGATGGAGATAGGAAGAGAGTGTAAAGGAGCATTGGCATAAAGGCTGAAAGGCTTTATTCTTGGTTTATCTAAGGTTTACGTGATTATAACCTGGGTGACATTTTCTTATGTCTCTTAATTTTAATTACTCTATGATTTTTATAGTGCAGTTTCATTTGTCTTATTTGAGTTTGTATGAGATAGGATTGAGGAAGTAATAACCTGGAATTTTCACCTGCTATGTAATTCAGATAAAGGTCTTGATCCTGGCTTTGCTCTCCTTATGAACTTTGTGCTTTCTGTAAACTTTCCTGGTCTGCTGTGGGAGTCCTTATAAAGTCAGGGGACCCTCAACCTCAGTTCTCCAGAATGTTCAGGGAGTAGGACACTTTGGTACACTTGAATGCCTAACAGCATGTGGCTTGTATGACAAAATTCCATTAGGACTTTCAATGTTTCTCCAAAAATTAAAAGAATGTATACTATGTCTTCAATAATTAGATTCTTACCACTTTCAGAAACAAACTTGTTTATGGGACCTAATACATGTTTCTAAATCTTTTGGCAACAATTACTAATATCAGAAATGAAAGAGGGAACTTTGCTACAGATCACATGGACATTAAGAAGATAATAAAGGAATATTATAAACAACTCTCTTCCCACAAATTTTATAATTTAGATGAACTGGACCAATTTCTTGAAAGCCATAATCTTCTAAAACTCACACAAGCAGAAATAGACAATTTGAGTAGTCTTATCCCTAATACTAACTAGCAAAGTCCCAAATGGTACATTGTCGTAGAACATTAAATAATCTTGGGATGAGCTTATTAATGCCACCGTATGATATGGAAAGGATGTATGCCCCCTTTTGTGTTTTATTCCCAATTATTGGACCGTTTTTGTTAACACAGTAGGCCAGAATGTAGTTGACCATCGCCCACTACGGTGAGAAATGGACTAAGGAAATATTAAGATTATCGAAGCAATTGGACATAGAGAATGGTAGAACCTGGGACATAATCAAGATAAATCTTGGGATTCTAGATCAAGAAACAAAATAGTCCATAGTCAGTATTACAACTTTACCAGTAGGGAGATCAGACAGAATTTATGGGGTCTGTAGAGAACCCACTAATTAAAAATGTTTAGGGATGCCTGGGTGGCTCAGTTGGTTCAGCATCTGCCTTCGGCTCAGGCCATGATCCCAGGGTCCTGGGATTAAGTTCAGCATTGGGCTCCTTGCTCAGCGGGGAGCCTGCTTCTCCCTCTGCCTGCCACTTCCCCTGCTTGTGCACTCTCTCTTTCTGACAAATAAATAAATAAAACCTTTAAAAATAAATAAATAATATAAAATAAAAAAGTTTATCATCCAGAGAAATTTTGAGGCAGGCTCTGGATTTTCCATAGTACATGGGATGGATGCTTCATCTAGTCTCTTTCCTAAATGCTAGAGGAAATAGTGACCCCAGAAATCTGGATGCCTTGTAGACAACTAGATCAGAACTGTCTAGGTTATATCATAACAGACATGTACCATCCCCATCGGAATAGTGGTGTGAGGAGTAAATGAGGAGAAAAAAATATGAGTAACTACACCACCAACATTGCTAGAAAATGTACCTTTATTACTAACACTTACACACACCCTGGTAGGTTACAGTTGTACTAAAGACATTTTGGTGAGTGTTGAACAGATGAAGAGAGATAGGATGGATGCAAAAACCACCGTCCCCTCCAAGCGTATTCTACAAGAAAACAAACAAGAACCCTTTGCTAACACTGCTACCTTCATGACAATCATGTATGTGTGGCTTCTTGCTGACAGACTTGCTCTGTATTTAAGGCACACAGATGTAATAGGAATTTGCACAAATTAAAAAAATAAGATTGAACAATTTGGTAAACATTGATCTTTCACAGATGACAGAAGCATAAACACACTTTAAAACAATTGTTTTGAGTGGGTTCTTGGCCTAATGAAGGCATGCCAAGCTGAAAGGACAGAAAAATTTGGAGGTCTGAACTGAAAGCCACAAGAATAAGCTGAAAACAACCAATACTCCACACAAAACATACACATGGGGATTGAATTACCAGAGACTCTAAGAGACAGCCAAATTTTATAGTTATTTTCTTTTACTTTTCACAATGAAGTGAGCCTTGCAGTGAGGCCATCAAGCAAATATTTTACATCCATGGGGGCTGTGTGGCATAACCATTAAAATGTAGTCATGTGCTTTTAGTCTCATAACAGACATGACAACATTAAAAATAGCTATTAGAAATATTTAGGGCTGAATGTAAACAAGATGCTGGACACGAAAATAATTCTTGTTGCAATTCTCAAGATGCTAGAGAAATCCAGTTTTTTTTTTTACATAGAATGTTTTGTGTTTCTAACCTGCGCTTAATATTGTCCTGGACAGACACTAGGCCTAAATCAGTGTTGGTTGCAGGGATGATAGAATGGGCTTGATAGCATAGCATTACACCTACGGCCTGGCTCCTCTTCTTACTAAGTTCAGTAAACATGGGAAGATCATCACAATTTAAAGTTAAGAATTCTTTTTTTAAAAATTTTTTATTGTTATGTTAATCACCATACATTACATCATTAGTTTTTGATGTAGTGTTCCATGATTCATTGTTTGTGCACGACACCCAGTGCTCCATGCAGAACGTGCCCTCTTTAATACCCATACCAGGCTAACCCATCCTCCCACTGCCCTCCCCTCTAGAACCCTCAGTTTGTTTTTCAGAGTCCATCGTCTCTCATGGTTCGTCTCCCCCTCCGATTCCCCCTCTTCATTCTTCCCCTCCTATCTTCTTTTTTTTTTTTCTTAACATATATTGCATTATTTGTTTCAGAGGTACAGATCTGTGATTCAACAGTCTTGCACAATTCACAGCGCTCACCATAGCACATACCCTCCCCAATGTCTATCACCCAGCCACCCCATCCCTCTCACCCCACCCCCCACTCCAGCAACCCTCAGTTTGTTTCCTGAGATAAAGAATTCCTCATATCAGTGAGGTCATATGATACATGTCTTTCTCTGAATGACTTATTTCACTCATCATAACACCCTCCAGTTCCATCCACGTCGTTGCAAATGGCAAGATCTCATTCCTTTTGATGGCTGCATAATATTCCATTGTAGATATATACCACCTCTTCTTTATCCATTCATCTGTCGATGGACATCTTGGCTCTTTCCACAGTTTGTCTATTGTGGACATTGCTGCTATAAACATCGGGGTGCACGTATCCCTTCGGATCCCTACATTTGTATCTTTGGGGTAAATACCGAGTAGTGCAATTGCTGGGTCGTAGGGTAGCTCTATTTTCAACTTTTTGAGGAACCTCCATACTGTTTTCCAGAGTGGCTGCACCAGCTTGCATTCCCACCAACAGCATAGGATGGGTTCCCCTTTCTCCGCATCCCTGCCAACATGTGTCGTTTCCTGACTTGTTAATTTTATCCATTCTGACTGGTGTGAGGTGGTATCTCATTGAGGTTTTGATTTGGATTTCCCTGATGCCGAGTGATGTTGAGCACTTTTTCATGCGTCTGTTGGCCATTTGGATGTCTTCTTTGGAAAAATGTCTGTTCATGTCTTCTGCCCATTTCTTGATTGGATTCTTTGTTCTTTGGGTGTTGAGTTTGATAAGTTCTTTATAGATTTTGGATACTAGCCCTTTATCTGATATGTCATTTGCAAATATCTTCTGCCATTCTGTCGGTTGTCTTTTGGTTTTGTTGACTGTTTCTTTTGCTGTGCAAAAGCATTTTATCTTGATGAAGTCCTAGTAGTTCACTCTTCGGCTCCGTCTCTGCAGCCGGCTTCCCCGCTCCAATACCTGGGAGCTCTGCCGCACCCAGGCACCCCCGGTCTTTCTGTGACCCCGAGGGTCCTGAGACCACATTGTCCCATGAGGGTTCCACCCCTGGCTTAGCCACTGGAGCAATATCCCTCAGCAGAGCCGACTTCTAAAAGTTCCGATTTTGTGCTCCGCGGCTCTATCACTTGCCGGTAGCGGCTGGTGGAGGCCCCCTCCCCGTCGTCTATCCTCCCAAATATTGCCTTGGATTCACTTCGCACGTCCTACCTTCCAGAAAGTGGTCGCTTTTGTGTTCAGACAGTTGTTGCTATTCTTTTCTTCAATCTCCTGTTGAGTTTGTAGGTGTTCGGAATGGTTTGATCCCTATCCAGCTGAATTCCTGAGACCAGAAGAAATCCAAGTTTCCTACTCCTCTGCCATCTTGCTCCACCCCCTCTCTCTTTTTTTTTAATTTAAATTCAATTAGCCAACATCTAGAACATCATTAGTTTTTGATGTAATGTTCAATGATTCATTAGTTGTGTATAACACCCAGTTTGCTTGTAACACAAAAACAAGAACTGATTTGTGCTGAGATCTTAAAGACACCACTATAAAGTTAGTGAGACATGGAAAAAAAATAAAACAAGGCATATAATGAATACTGGGTTAGTTCCTTTTTTTTTTTTTTTTTTTTTTTTGAATATTCACCAGGGATTGCTGTGCTTAGTAGTAGTTATTTCTAATTCGTGTAAGCTAATTTTCTTGGGAATTGGAAGGAGAAGTTAAGAAGCCTCAGGTGCGCTGGTATATGTAGGTAAACCAATGTGGATTTTATGGACCTGATATTTTTACACTTATCTTCCTACATATTTATGTTAATGATGATGGCATTGAAATAGCATGCAGAGACATGAAGGACCATATATTTTTTCGTCACCAGGAAAAATCTTTATTTTTGAATAATCCTTTGTTTAAATGGTATGTAATGGTAACTGTGTCCATTGACATCTCTTTTAATTAAGACTACAGGCATATATTGTCTGATAGTGCTTCACTTTATTGCACTTCATAGACACTGCATTTTTTACAATTTGAAGATCTGTGACAACCCCACGTCAAGCAAGGGTTTATATTGGGACTCTCTGCTGTGTTCCATTGGTCTGTATGTTTGCCTTTATGACAGGATCATGCTGTTTTTATTACTGTAAATTTGTAATATTTTTTGAAATCTGTAAGTATGGTGCTACCAGCTTTGTTCCCCTTTTTCAGTATTGCTTTGGTTAGTTGGAGTGTTCTGTGGTTCCATTTGACTTTAGGATTGATTTTTGCTGTGAAACATTACATTGGGATTTTAGTAGGTATTACACTGTCTATAGGTTGCTTTGGTAGTATGCACATTTTAACAATATTAATTCTTCCAATCCATGAACAAGGAGTATCTTTCCATTTATTTGTGTCTTTTTAAATTTCCTTCATGAATGTTTTATAATTTTCTTTGTGTAAGTCTATCACCTCCTTTGCTAAGTTTATTTATTCCTAAGTTTTCTTTAGGGTTTTCTACATGTAAGACCATGTCATTTGAAAAGAGATGTACTGTATTGAATAGAAATGGTAAAAGCAGGTATCCTGGTCTGGTTCCTGATCTTAGAGGAAAAGCTTTCAGTTTTTCACCCTTGAGTATGTTAGTGGAGAGCTTGTCATATATGCTCCATGACTTTCTTCATTGAGTAGATGAGCATGTGATTTTTATCTTCCATTTTGTTAATATGGAATATCACATTAATTTATTTGCATCATTTGAACTACTGCTGCATTGCAGGGATAAACTCCACTTGGGAATGATGTATGATCCTTTTAATATGCTACTCAATTTGATTTGCTAGTATTTTGTTGAGGACTTTTCCATCTGGATTTGTCAGGGCTATTGACCTGTAGTTTTCTATTCTTTGCCTGGTTTTGACATCAGGGTAATGGTGGCTTCATAAAGTGAGTTTGAAAATGGTCTCTCCAATTCAGTTTGTTGGAAGATCTTGAGGAGGATTGGTGATAATTCTTCTGTAAATATTTGGTAGAAGTCACCAATGAAGCCTTCTGGTCCTGGGCTTTTGTTTGTTGGGAGGTTTTTGTCTACTGATTCAGTATCCTTACCAGTAATTTGTCTGTTCAGATTTTCTATTTCTTTATAATTTAGTCTCAGTAGGTTATACATTTCAAGGAATTTATCCATTTCTTGTGTATCATCCAATTTATTGTTGTATCTTTGTTCATAGTAGTCTTGTGATTCTTTGTATTTCTGTTAACATTTGTTGTAATGTCTTGTCTTTCATATCTGATTTTGAGTGTTTCTTTTACTTCATTAGTTTAGTTAAATGTCAATTTAGTTTACCTTTTAAAAAACCCCAACTCTTTTTTTTGACCCTGTGGTCTTTCTCGTCTCTATTTCATTTATTTCTGCTCTAATACCTTTTGCTTATTCTGATCTTACTTTGTTCTTTTTTAATTTTTTTTTTTAAAGATTTTATTTATTTGCAAGAGAGAGAATGAGAGACAGAGAGCATGAGAGGGAGGAGGGTCAGAGGGAGAAGCAGACTCCCCGCTGAGCAGGGAGCCCGATGTGGGACTTGATCCCGGGATTCCAGGATCATGACCTGAGCCGAAGGCAGTCGCTCAACCAACTGAGCCACCCAGGCGCCCTGTTCTTTTTTAATAATTTACTTATGTGTATCTTCTATAGGTATTTTCTTTGTGGTTACTGTGAGACTTACGTATATAATAATTATAGTCTATTTTAAACTGAACTTTAATTGTGTACAAAATCAACTATAATTTTACTCCATTGCACACAAATATTGTTATTGTCACATATTGTTTACATCTTTTTTTTATTGTGCATTCATTAATAGATTTTTATAGTTGTAGTTATTTTTAATACTTTGCCTTTAACTTTTAAATTAGAACTAAAAGTGATTTATACACAAACGTCACAGTATTATAGTATTCTATATCTGTCTATATATTTGCCTTTACCAATATATTATATACTTTAATATGCTTTAATGTGGTTTATCATCCTTTCAGTTTAACTTGAGGAACTCCCTTTAGCATTTCCTGTAACTCCGTTTTACTGGTGATAAATTCCCTCACTTTTTGATTGTCTGTGAATGTCTTTATCTGTCCTTCACATTGGAAGGGCAGTTTTATGAGATACAGTATTTTTGATTGGCATTTTTTTTTTCTTTCAAGACTTTGAATCTATCATTCTACTCCTCCTGGCCACGTAAGATTTCTGCTGAGAAATAGTCTGATAGTCTTCTGGGAGGCCCCTTATATGCAATAAATATTTTTTTCTTTCAAAACTTTCAAAATTCTCTTCTTGTTTAAATTTTGAAAGTTTGATTATAATGTGTCTCAGTATAGACTTCTCATGATTTATCCTCTTTGGAGTCTTTTGGATTTCATGAATCTGGATGTCCATTTGTTTTCCCAGATTTGGGACTTTTTGCCATTATTTCTTTATATAAGCATTCTGTATCTTTCTCCCTACCGTCTCCTTGTAGGACTTCCATAATGCATATGCTGGTTCACTTGATGGTTGTCCTATAAATTCCTCTGTTTTTCTTCACTCTCTTTCAATATTTTTCTTTTTGCTTTTCTGACTGGATCATTTCAAATGACTTTTTTTTTTTTTTTTTGAATTTGCTGATTCTTCTACTTATCACATTTGCTGCTGAAGCTTTCTATGGATTTTTTCAGTCCATTATTGTAGTATTCAGTTCCAGAACTTCTGTTTGGTTCCTTTCTATAGTTTCTATCTCTTTGTTGATGTTCTCATTTTGTTCAAGTATTATTTTCTTAATTTCATTTGTCTATCTGCATTCTCTTGTAACTCATCGCACTTCTTTAAGATAATTATTTTAAATTATTTGTCAGGAAATTCATAGATCTCCATTTCTTCAGGGTTGGTTAATGGAGATTTATTGTTCCTTTGTTTGTGTCATGTTTCCTTGAATCTTCATGTTCCTTGCAGCTTAGTATTGGTGTCTCTTGAAGAAACAGGCACTTCTCCCAGTCTTATCGTTTGGCTTCAACAGTGAGCTCAGTTTGAGATTCCAAGACCTACTCAGTTCTTTTCAGTGAATTATCCTCTCTGGACTTATGAGTGTAAATTCCTAAAAGGAAGGATATTTTCTTTTCTTCCCACGCCCCCCAGCATCTCATAATCTCTTGCTCTTTATGGTGTCTTATTGTTCTACTGTGGAATGGGGCATTGGAGGCATGCTCCACTTCTCTCCCTTCTTGATTGTGGAAAAGTTTGTACCTTCTCCTTATCTCGCAAAACTGCTGGGCACAGTAAGCTGCCAATGATATTTTTCTTTGTTTTGATCTGTCCCCACCAAACCATGTTAGTTCCATTAGCATTTCAGGTGAGGTGAGATAGAAACCAGTCTCAAGGATTGTACACTGAAAAGATGAGATTTTAGAGACATGCTCTGTCCTTCTCCCTTCTGCCTGGGGGAGAAGCCTCAAGGTTTGCATCATTTTACAGTCTTTTCTCCCTTCTCCCAAGCTTGCAGAACCATACTGGGTTCAGTAAACTGCCCACTCCTTTACTTTATTCTTTAATCTGTCCCTCGGCATCCAAACTATGCTAATTCCCTCAGCACTCCAGGTAAAATGAGGCACAAACTGGTTCCTAGGGTAGTGCACTGAAAGGGTGTTAGACAAGCTCCAATCTTTTATTATTTCCTAGGGGAGAAGCTACAAGGTTTTGCACCTTCTCCCAGCCCTACAGAATCATGCAGGCAGCAGTAAGTTGCTTGCCCCATTTCTTGTTCTTAGCTGCCCCCAGCTGTCAGAACTATGCTGGTTCCATCAGTGCTCCATGTGATGTGAGACAGAACCTAGTCTCTCAGGCAGTGCACTAGGTGGCTGGGATATAGGATGCACGTCCCACTCTCTCTTTTCCCTGAGGAATAAATTACAGGCTGACACAATCTCTCTTGGTACTTAGCTGTACCACTTTGGGGGAGGGGCTGATGCAGGTAATGTGAAATTGTTCTTTTAATCCATTTCAGCATGACTATTGTCAGTTTTATGCTTCTCTGGAGTACTATAACCAGTTAACTGAGTTTTAGACTTCTCATAAAGATATTTTGGCCCATATATTGTTGGTAAATTGTTTTTTTTTTCCCTATGGGCTGACAGGGCTAGGACTTCCTAGTTTGCCATCCTGCTGATGTCCCTCTCAAGAACAGACTCTTTAAATGAAAAAAACAATGAGACCCTCAATAAAGTTACATTTTCAGTGCCCATCATTCAATCAAAACTTGCTAGATATGGGCAACACATACACACATAAGAACAATAGTAAAAATCAATAAAAAAAAAACACAAAAAACTCAGAGATAACAGAATTATTAATAAAGAATGAGATTAAGAAATTAACTATGAATATATTCATAGTTTTAAAAATGTGAGTATCATCAGGAAAAATGGAAGATATATAGAAAAATACATGGAATTTATAGAGATTAAAAATTATGAAAATTATGAAATAAAAAATTCAATAGGATTAGCAAGTTAGACAGTGCAGAACAAACGGTCAGTGAACTTGAAGACATAGCAATAGGAATAATCCAAATTAAAGCAGAGAAAGAAAAAAAGAGGAAAAAAAATAGAGCCTTTAGTGACCTGCAAGACAATATCAAATGAATTAAAAAACTGCTAGTTTTGGGAGGCCTGGGTGGCTCAGTCGGTTAAGTGTCTGCCTTCAGCTCAGGTCATGATCTTATGGTCCTGGGATCAAGCCCTGCATCGGACTCTCTGCTCAGTGGGGAGTCAGCTTCTCCCTCTCCTCCCCACTCATGTTCTCTCTTGCTATCTCTGTCTCTCTCTCAAATAAATAAATAAAATCTTAAAAAAAGAAATTTTATAAAATAAAATACTGCTAGTTTGAATCCTAGAATGAAAAGGAGACTAGAAAATAATTTGAAGATATGTCTACAACATCCATGTATTTGATGAATTCTGTATACCCACTAACTCAAAATCTTAGTGGACACCAAACAGGGTAAATAAAAAGAAAGCCTTTAAGACATAAGCAGTCTAATCGCTGAAACAATGTAAAGAGAGAATTGTAAAATTAACCTTCAAAATGAAACTGAAACTTTTTTAAAATTTAAATTTTAAAATTTAAAATTTAAAATTTAGCCACCCTACATGGGCTAAAAGAATCATTAATGGGATTTGTACAGGTAGAAGGAACTTATGTCATCCAGAAACTCAGATCTAAATAAGAAATGAAGAACACCGGAAATGCTAAATATGTGGATAAACATAGCATAATTTCTCATTAAAGAAAACCTTTAAAAAATAATTGTTTAAAGGAGTAATATTTACAATGTATTGTAATGAATTTACAAAAGCAATAATAAAGTAGAAAAATATGTGACAGCACAGCCCAGGGAGAGCATGAATAAGGAAGTGTACTTTTGTGAGGTTCATACTTATGTTTACTAACAGAGATAAGAGTAGCTGAGAGTAGACTATTATAAATTAAGGATGCATATTTTAAATCAAAGAGGAATCCTCAAATTAAAAAAAAAACAGTAAATTAATAAGCCAGTAGAGGTGATAAAATTACAGTTATTAAAAATACTCAAAAGAAGCTAAAAAAAGAGGAAGAAGAAGGAATGAAGGACAGATGGAATCATTAGCACAAGAGATAAAATGCAAAATAAGGCTTGCATAATGTAAAAAATATCATATAGAAGTGAAGGAATATGTGGAAGAGACAGGAACAAAGAAGGCACAGCGCAAATAGAAAACAATTACTAAGAAGGGAGATTTAAGTATAATCACCAATATTTTAAATACCCTAAACACTTCATCAAAAGGGAAGTATTAGATTAAAAAGAAATATTCAACAGCATACTGCTATAAGAAACCTACTTTAAAAACAAAGAAAGAAGGGGCACCTGGGTGGCTGTTGGTTAGGCATTGGACTCATCTTTTCTGCTCAGGTCACGATCTCATGGATCATGAAATCGAACCCCTCCTTGGGCTCCACGCTCAGTGGGAAGTCTGCTTGAGTTTCTCTCTCTGCCCCTCCCCCTACTCACTCCTACCCACTCTCTTTGTCAAATAAATAAATAAATCTTAAAAAAATAAAACAAAGTTTTTTTTTTTTTTTTTTTTTAAATAGAGAAAGGATATGGAATGCAAACACTAATTATAAGAAAGCTGGAGTGGCTATAATAATTTCACACAAAATAGTTTTTTTTTTTTTTTAAGATTTTATTTATTTAGACAGAGAGAGAGATTGAGAGCATGCGTGAGCAGAAGCCGGGGGAGGGGCAGGCATAGTGAGAGGGAGAAGCAGGCTCCCCGCTGAGCAGGGAGCCTGATGCGAGACTCGATCCCAGGATCCTGGGACCATGACCCGAGCTGAAGGCAGACGCTTAACCAACTGAGCCACCCAGGCGCCCCACAAAATAGGTTTTTAAACAAAAAATATTATTGGGAAATAATAATTTATTGTGAAAGAGTCAATTTGTCATACATTCCTAAAAGTATATGTACTCAACAGCTAAGTTCCAAAATACATGAAAACACATGAAAAAAATGACAACTGAAAGGAGAACTAGAAAAATTAAAAATGTACTAGATTTAAGTGTTTTGTTAGTATTTGAAAGAACAAGAAGAGAACAAAATCACTACACACCTAGATTTGGAAAACAGTATCAACTATATTGTTATAATTCACATCTTTAGGACACTTCACCCAGTGTGTCACTGGCAGAATTCTAATGATGTCCTCCCACCCTCATCAAGATTCCCGCTCCATGTTTATTCAGTCAAACACTAATCCAGGTGTTTTGTCTAGGTAAGGCAAGTCTCCAGTCATTTCTCTTAAGATAAGGAGATGAGCCTCGGGAGTAGTACTCAGGGGAACCCTTTAAAAAGTAGAGCGATTTTTCTGGCTGGTGGGCAGAAGTTGTTGCTGGCTCTGAGGATGATGAAGGGCACTTGGAAGGAGTGCAGGTGGCTTATAGGAGCAGAAGAGCAGTCCCTGGCTACAGCTAGCAAGGAAATGGGGACCTCACACCTACAGTTGCAAGTATTGGGACTCTGCCAACAACATGAATGAGTTTCCAAGTAGATTTTTCTCCAAGGTTCCAGATAGGAGTTCAGCCTGACCAATACCTTGAAGACTTCATCTTGTGAGACCTTAAGCAGAAAACCCAGTATAGCCTATCCAGACTTGTAACAAAAAGAACTTTGAGATCTTAAGTGGGTATTGTGTAAGTTGGTAAGTTTGAGGAAATCTGTAATATGACAATAGGAAACTTATATGCAGCTATAGCAAAAACTCAGATTACAGTGCACATAGAACATGCAATTAGATACTGAACCCTAAAACTAGTGTCAATAAACTTAAATGAATGGAAATTATACAAATAATCATCATAATCCTGTGTTCTCTAAACATAATGAATTTAATTAGGCATTAATATTACCATATCTGGAATATTCCAAATACACAAAATTAAGGCATAGTCTTATAAATAAATTGATCATCAAAGAAGAGGGCACATGGGTGGCTCATGTTTAAGCGTTAAGCTCACGGTTAAGCATCTGACTTTGGCTCAGGTCATGATCTCAGGGTCCTGGCATCAAGCCACATCTCCATCTGCCCTTCTCCCTGCTTGTTATCTCTGTCTCTCTCTCTCTTTCCCTCAAATAAATAAAGTCTTTAAAAAAAAAGAAATCACAAGGGAAACTTGAAAACATTTTGAGCTGAAAATACAGCCTATCAAAATTATCACAGTAGGTGCCACTCCCATGTACCCTTAATCAGTTTTGTAAAAGTGTCAGTTTTACCTAAATTTTTAATTCCAATACCTTCTGAAAATAAATAGTTTCCTGACTTTTTTCCACAATCCATTGTCAGGGGTAAGAGCACTTTCCTATGCTGTCTGACATTAAAGGAATGAGAAAGAAGTGTCACGTAAATGAATTGCTCCACTATGACTTTAGGCAACAGAAAGAGCTCTCAGGAGCTCTCTCTCTCTATCTCTCTCTCTCTTTTTTTTGTTTTTTTAAAGACTAGCCCTAGAGTTTGTCTTATACACTAAAGCCAGTCAATAGGCTTCCAGATAAATACCTGGTTAAAAGTCATGTTGCCATTCATTTCCTTCTCTGAAAGACCAATAAATGATGGTCATGTTTATGGAGGAGAAATATTTCTCTTTAGTGAGTACATAATCAAAAATAGCCTTAAGCCTCGGGTACCTGGAGAACCAGGAACCATAAAAGAAACCAAACCCCCAAAACCTTAACTACAAAAGCGACAGATTTAAGTGAGTTGGAAGATGACAGTTAGTGAGGATGTGGTTGTGTACCATTATTCTTGGTTGTTGATATTGGTTATTTCAGTAATAAAGAGCTAAGAATAAGTGTTTCAAAGTAAACTTCTTCCTCCTCCTCCTTTCTCTTCTTTTCTTTCCTCTCCTTTTTAAATAATACATTCTCTATGTGGATAGTAAAACAGGAATCATGGCCCTTAGCCACGTAGGGAATTGGACTAAAAGCAAATCTAAATAAATCATAAGATTTTCCCCAGCTGTCTTTGCTCTCAAACAGCACAGCTCTTGAGGTGGATTTCTGTATGTCTATGGCACTACTTAAAATATTTTTGATAGTTTGACTAGTATTCATTGTGTTTCACTTCATTCGTTCTCTACATATATTCTGAGTGCTCCAAGACCAACCTATTCATACCTGAGCAATTCTCATCAAAACTGTGAATTGTTCTTAGAACCACATTGCGGTTCAACTTGAGTGCTTAGAATGCCTACTACGTGTAAGACATGCATGAGCTGTTATTGCTATACACAGTCTTAGAAATGGAATGTAGGTTTTAAATGATACAGCAAAAATATTTTGTATTTACTGAGTCCCCATTTTGAGTGAATCGGATGGTTCTTTTTACTGGTGCCATAGTAAATATATTGAAACATAGAGGGCATCGTTTAAGGTATTAGGAACAAACATCCTAGGTGATGGGTGTGTTTAGGTTGTCTTATGATGTAAAGGTGGGAAAAGGACAAAGATTCATTTTTGGCTTTTGTTTATTTTCCATGTTTCTGAGGGGCAGGGTGCCGGGGTTAGACTATCTCTGAGGAGGGCGTGAAATAGGCACATCTCACCCATGCAGTGATCCATTATCCCTCCAGCAAAGGACCACATTTGTATATTCTTGAGTTAATGTTTTTGTTAATTTTGTATCCTTCATTAAAAAGCAGTGCCATTAAATCAACCTATAATGAACTAAAAATTAGGACTTTATTTCGAATCTACAGATGTCTGTCTTTGTTGGTTTTAGTTGGACATCTCAAAGTTTATCAACTTTTTTTTTTTTTTTTTTTTTTACAATATATAGTGTTAAATCCAGAAACGTAGGGTGTATCAGAGTATGCATCACATGAAATTGGTCAACTCCATTTTACCATTACTTCTACAAATAATTCAACTTTTCATTTTTTTTTTCAACTTTTCAGTTTTAACCTATTGTTAGGACAGAAAGTCTACCATCAGCCCATCTCACATTCTTGCTGAGTGTACCAAACTTGTCCCTTGACATTGAACACTCTCTCTAGCTAGTCACAAAAGCAATTAAGCAGGTCAAGATGTCCACAGAGTGACTCTTCTGTGACTGGTTTCTCCCCAGAGGAGAGGAACTGGCTTGTTTGCTGCTTGTTACAAAGGGGGTGGAGCCCTGGGTCTTGGGGGCCTCAGAAGTGGCACATGGTGAGCCATCAGTGGATGTCAAGATGCCTCTGTGCTACTGAGATGCTGATCTCTAATTAGGCAAAGATAAGGGAAATCCAGGATCACTTTACACAAGAGACCACAAGGCTGGTGCCCGTATGAGAAAAAGCAGTAAGAAAGGTTATGTTCTTAGAAGGTTATGTTCTTAGAGGGCAAATGGCAACCATCTCACACGTGACTTCATGCTTCAAGCTACTATGATTCAATTGAGGACCGAAACTGCCCCCAGTTGCTACTTTGGATTTTTGTTTCTATGATTACGTTATAGCTAACACAGGACACTTCTCTAAGGCCAGTAAAATTCCATGCAATCCCATGGAGAATGCTAATGAAAACTGCTTCATTCTGGCTGCATAATTTGACAGAATGACAGCTCTGAACATGAATCCCTCATACAGAGAATGACTGATAAGTTTTAAGGTCTGTTGCACTCGCCCTACTCCACAATATGGAGGACTTCACTAAATTTGCTGTTAGTGCCAGGAGGCCCTGTGTAGCAGGCTGTGATCATTTTGAGCCAAAAGATGCCTGGGATAAAGATAGACTCTTCCCTAAACCAGGCAGAGTATGCAATGCAAGCCAATCAGGTGATTATGCAACTAGTTGAAACAAGATATTTCTATAGAACCAAATTCTGCCATAAAAATAAATCTTCCTTTACTGGAGAAACCAAAGGTATGGCTCTTAGAACAAATTAATCGTTAGGCTTCTCCAGTATGTGACCATGGACCTCAGTATTTCATTTGACAGTCTTTAAGGAAAAAGGAGAACCAAGGTGGACCTTAGGTTTACCATCTACAGGTGAAACAGAAAGCCTTATATCCCAGTGAAAATACAGTGTGGTAGGAGCAGAATGTGATAGATACAAAGGTTTATGCTCTTTGAATATCAGGCTCTTTTGACAGGTGTGAGCCAAGCATTCAGTAGGCTGGATTTTGGAAATGGAGTGATATCAGGAAGGGAGGTAACTGCAACCATTTGGGTATGACCATTCAGATTCTTATTATCTTCCGTTGTGCATGTTGCTGAACATACAATTGGCCTTGATGTTTTATCGGCTTGTGCTATGAATGCTCATCAGGTCCAAGTGGGATTTTGCGCATTTCAAAGAACATGTTGTAGGGAGGCAGTAGTAGGATTAGTGCCCATCATACCACCAAATAGGCTTCCCATTTGTGTAAAAAAAACAGTCTAGCATTCCAAGAGGAGAAAAGGAGGTCAGAAAGTTCCGGTGAGTTGCTCAGAGTCCCTCTCCAACAATGCAACCCACTACCTGTGCAAGTGCCATGTACTTTTTTGTTTGTTTGTTGTTTGTTTGTTTTTTGTTTTTTATTATGTTAATCACCATACATTACATCATTAGTTTCTGATGTAGTGTTCCATGATTCATTGTTTGCGTATAACACCCAGTGCTCCATGCAGTACGTGCCCTCTTTAATACCCATCACCAGGCTGACCCATCCCCCCATCCCCCTCCCCTCTAGAACCCTCAGTTTGTTTCTCAGAGCCCATAGTCTCTCATGGTTTGTCTCCCCCTCTGATTTCCCCCCCTTCATTTTTCCCTTCCTGCTATCTTCTTCTTTTTTTTTTTTTTTTTAACATATAGTGTATTATTTGTTCCAGAAGTACAAGTCTGTGATTTAACAGTCTTACTCAATTCACAGCGCTCACCATAGCACATACCCTCCCCAATGTCCATCACCCAGCCACCCCATCCATCCCACCCCCCACCACTCCAGCAACCCTCAGTTTGTTTCCTGAGCCATGTACTCTTATTCACATCACCCCTTGGAAATTCAAACTCGGGGAACTAACACAAGAAGTGATAATGCTCTGGCTAGTGCTATTACTGTATTGAACTGTCTTTCATCTCTGAGCTAAGAGTCTTGCATTTTCTAATTGCATCCATAAAGCTATGGCAGGCTAACTTACTAGCTTGCAGTGAGGGTCCACTTTCAAACCCTTCACAGTTCTTGACAACCAAGTCAGAGTGTAAGGAGCAACATAGGTTCAAAGCTCAAAGATTGGGATCAAGGTAATACTGGCCTCAAAAAATGAGTTTGGAAGTTTTCCTTCCATTTCTGTTTTTTGGAACAGTTTCACAAGAATAGGTATTAATTCTTCTTTAAATGTTTGATAGAATAGGGGTGCCTGGGTAGCTCAGTCAGATAAGCATCTGCCTTCTCCTCAGGTCATGATCCCAGGGTCCTGGGAGCCTGCTTCTCCCTCTCCCTCTGCTGCCTCTCCCCTTGCCCGTGCTCTCTCTCTCTCTCTCTCTCTGTATCTCTGTGTCTCAAATGAATAAATAAAATCTTAAAAAAAAAAAAAAAAAGTTTGGTAGAATTCCCCTGGGAAGCCATTTGGCCCTGAGCTCTTGTTTGTTGGGAGATTTTTGATTACTGCTTCAATTTCCTTAGTGGTTATGGGTCTGTTCAGGTTTTCTATATCTTCCTGGTTCAGTTTTGGTAGTTTATACATCTCTAGGAATGCTTCCATTTCATCCAGATTGTCTAATTTGCTGGCATATAGTTGTTCATAATATATTCTTATAATTGTTTGTATTTCTTTGGTGTTGGTTATGATCTCTCCTCTTTCATGCATGATTTTATTTATTTGGATCCTTTCTCTTTTCTTTTTTGATAAGTCTGGCCAAGGGTTTATCAATCTTATTCTTTCAAAGAACCAGCTCCTAGTTTCATTGATCTGTTCTATTGTTCTTTTGGTTTCTATTTCATTTATTTCTGCTCTGATCTTTATTATTTCTCTTCTCCTGCTGGGTTTAGGCTTTATTTGCTGTTCTTTCTCCAGCTCCTTTAGGTGTAGGATTAGGTTGTGTATTTGAGACCTTTCTTGTTTCTTGAGGAAGGCTTGTATTGCTATATACTTTCCTCTTAGGACCGCCTTTGCTGCATCCCAAAGATTTTGAACAGTTGTGTTGTCACTTTCATTCGTTTCCATGAATTTTTTTAATTCTTTAATTTCCTGGTTGACCCATTCATTCTTTAGTAGGATGCTCTTTAGTCTCCATGTATTTGAGTTCTTTCCGACTTTCCTCTTGTGATTGAGTTCTAGTTTCAAAGCATTGTGGTCTGAAAATATGCAGGGAATGATCCCAGTCTTTTGGTACCAGTTGAGACCTGATTTGTGACCCAGGATGTGATCTATTCTGGAGAATTTTCCATGTGCACTAGAGAAGAATGTGTATTCTGTTGCTTTGGGATGGAATGTTCTGAATATATCTGTGAAGTCCATCTGGTCCAGTGTGTCATTTAAAGCCTTTATTTCCTTGTTGATCTTTTGTTTAGATGATCTGTCCATTTTAGTGAGGGGAGTGTTAAAGTCCCCTACTATTATTGTATTATTGTTGATGTGTTTGGAAGAATAAATATTGTGAAAATGTCTGTGCTGCCTAGAGCAATCTACACATTTAATGCAATCCCTATCAAAATACCATCAACTTCTTTCAAAGAAATGGAACAAATAATCCTAAAATTTTATGGAACCAGGAAAGACCCCGAATAGCCAGAGGAATGTTGTAAAAGAAAAGCAAAGCTTGTGGCATCATGATTCTGGATGTCAAGCTCTATTTCAAAGCTGTAATCATTAAGACAGTATGGTACTGGTGCAAAAACAGACACATAGATCAATGGAATGGAATAGAGAGCCCAGAAATGGACCCTCAACTCTATGGTAAACTAATCTTCGACAAAGCAGGGAAGAATGTCCAGTGGAAAAAAGTCTCTTCAACAAATGGTGTTGGGAAATTTGGACAGCCACATGCAGAAGAATGAAACTGGATCATTTCCTTACACCACACACAAAAATAGACTCAAAATGGATGAAAGACCTAAATATGAGACATGAATCCATCAAAATCCTTGATGGGAACACAGGCAGCAATCTCTTTGACCTCAGCCGCAGCAACTTCTTCCTAGAAACATCGCCAAAGGCAAGGGAAGCAAGGGCAAAAATGAACTATTGGGACTTCATCAAGATAAAAAGCTTTTGCACAGCAAAAGAAATAGTCAACAAAACCAAAAGACAACCGACAGAATGGGAGAAGATATTTGCAAATGACATATCAGATAAAGGGCTAGTATCCAAAATCTATAAAGAACTTATCAAACTCAACACCCAAAGAACAAAGAATCCAGTCAAGAAATGGGCAGAAGACATGAACAGACATTTTTCCAAGGAAGACGTCCAAATGGCCAACAGACACATGAAAAAGTGCTCAACATCACTCAGCATCAGGGAAATCCAAATCAAAACCTCAATGAGATACCACCAGTCAGAATGGCTAAAATTAATGAGTCGGGAAACAACAGATGTAGGTGAGGATGCAGAGAAAGGGGAACCCTCCTACACTGTTGGTGGGAATGCAAGCTGGTGCAGCCACTCTGGAAAACAGTATGGAGGTTCCTCAAAAAGTTGAAAATAGAGCTACCTTATGACCCAGCAATTGCACTACTGGTTATTTACCCCTAAGATACAAACGTGATCTGAAGGGGCATCTGCACTCCCATGTTTATAGCAGCAATGTCCACAATAGCCAAACTATGGAAAGATCCTAGATGTCCATCCACAGATGAATGGATAAAGAAGATGTGGTGTGTGTACATACACACACACATGCACACACAACGGAATATTATGCAGCCACCAAAAAAAATGAAATCTTGCCCTTGCAACAACATGGATGGAACTAAAAGTTATTATGCTAAGCGAAATGAGTCAGTCAGAGAAAGACAATTATCATATGATCTCACTGATAAGTGGAATTTGAGAAACAAGACAGGATCATAGGGGAAGTGAGGGAAAGATGAAACAAGACGAAACCAGAGAGGGAGACAAACCATAAGAGACTCTTAATCTCAGGAAACAAACTGAGAGTTGCTGGAGTGGTGGGGGTGGGAGGGATAGGGTGGCTGGGTGATGGACATTGGGGTGGGTATGTGCTATGGTGAGCGCTGTGAAATGTGTAAGACTGTTGAATCACAGACCTGTACCCCTGAAACAAATAATACATTATATGTTAATAAAAAATAAAAAAGGCTTAAAGATTGATCTCTGAGATAGGAAAGGAACATTTCCTTGGCCCTGTGGCCCTCAATACCAAAAAGAAAGTCTGGCACCTAATTAGACTCTTTGGACATTAGAGACAATATTCACCTCATGTGGGGACTTTGTGCAAGTTGACCGGAAAATATGGCCAATGTGGCTGGGGTCTTGAGCAGTGTATACTGCTGGATACAGTACAGCAGGCCATCTCAGCAGCATTCCTCTTGCAGCTTAAATTCCCCAAGGTTCCATTTGAACCACATGGATCTGTCATTGATGACTACACTGACTGGAGCCTCTGACAGAGGGAGGCAACTTCTGCATGGCGGTTCTCTGTAGGTACTGGACTCCTTGCTTACTCAGTAGTTCTACCACTGCATTCACTTGAGAGAGAGGTACTAATCTACTGTTGGGAACTCCTGGAGACCAAGTGCCTTTCACAGGATTCACAGGTGAAACATTGTGTCCAGATAGTCCTATGTTGGGTTGGGAGCCACTCAGGTGCTGGCCACAGAGTTGGAAAGGTTCAACAGTCCTCTCTTATTAGATGGAGATGGTATATTCAAGAGAGAATCCATCTGGTTCTGCAGTCATGTCTTCCTTAGGAAGAATGGTCACAGGTACATCTTTAGAGTCTTTCCCCTCCCCCTTGACCAATAACAGAAGGCTTTGACGACCTTGAGTGCCCGCTTCCAGGAATTTCTTGAGGATGCTTGGACTCGGTTTATTGATGGCTTGGGCACACTGAAAGCTGCTGGTGTCCACTGGGTGGCAGCAGTCATCCAGCCCCAGTAAGTACTCTGAAAGACTATTACTCTGGCCTTGGACCAGTAGTCTGCAAACCAGTCTTTTTTTTTTTTTTTGATTTTATTATGTTATGTTAGTCACCATACAATACATCATTAGTTTTTGATGTGGTGATCCACGATCCATTGTTTTTGTATAACACCCAGTGCTCCATGCAGTACGTGCCCTCCTTAATACCCATCACCGGGCTAACCAATCCTCCCTCCCCCCTCCCCTCTAGAACCCTCAGTTTGTTTCTCAGAGTCCATAGTCTCTCATGGTTCATCTTTCCCTCCGATTCCCCCCCCCCATTCATTTTTCCCTTCCTTCTCCTAATGTCCTCCATGCAATTCCTTATGTTCCACAAATAAGTGAAACCATATGATAATTGACTTTCTCTGCTTGACTTATTTCACTTAGCATAATCTCCTCCAGTCCCATCCATGTTGATGTAAAAGTTGGGTATTCATCCATTCTGATGGCTGAATACTATTCCATTGTATATATGGACCACATCTTTTATCCATTCATCTGTTGAAGGGCATCTCGGCTCTTTCCACAGTTTGGCTATTGCAGACATTGCTGCTATGAACATTGGGTGCATATGGCCCTTCTTTTCACTACATTTGTGTCTTTGGGGTAAATACCCAGTAGTGCAATTGCTGGGTCATAGGGTAGCTCTATTTTTAAATTTTTGAGGAACCTCCACACTGGCTTTTTCCAAAGTGGCTCTACCAACTTGCATTCCCACCAACAGTGTAAGAGGGTTCCCCTTTCTCCACAACCTCTCCAACATTTGTTGTTTCTTTCCCTGTCCATTTTTGCCACTTAACTGGTGTAAGGTGGTATCTCAATGTGGTTTTGATTTGGGTTTCCCTGATGGCTAATGATGATGAACATTTTTTCATGTGTCTGTTAGCCATTTGTATGTCTTCTTCAGAGAAGTGTCTGTTCATGTCTTCTGCCCATTTTTTGACTTGATTATTTGTTTTTTGGGTGTTGAGTTTGAGAAGTTCTTTATAGATCTTGGATACCAGCCCTTTATCTGTAGTGTCATTTGCAAATATCTTCTCCCATTCTGTGGGTTGCCACTTTGTTTTGTTGATTGTTTCCTTTGCTGTGCAGAAGATTTTTATCTTGATGAAGTCCCAAAAGTTCATTTTTGCTTTTGTTTCACTAGCTTTTGGAGATGTATCTTGAAAGAAGTTGCTGTGGGCGATGTCAAAGAAGTTACTGCCTATGTTCTCCTCTAGGATTTTGATGGATTCCTGTCTCACGTTGAGGTCTCTCATCCATTTTGAGTTTATCTTTGTGTATGGTGTTAGAGAATTGCAAACCAGTCTTTATTGTGTATGTTTCACATATGAATGTCTTATTTTACTGGGAAGATTTTAAGCTCACAGAAGGCAGCAATCAGATCTTGCATATCGCATGTCTCCATGCCAGGTCCTATAAGAATTATCCCCTAGTTCAAGATACATGTCTTAAAAGAATGTATCATTTATTATAACTGAATTTAAATTAAATCTTCATTTTTAAAGAAGGTATTTTTATTTTATATCCTGCTTTAGTGCATTTGAAGCATATAGTCCAGTTTATTTGAACAACTAACATCCTGGTTAGTTGTTTTAAAAAAATAATCATAAGGCCACTCAACAGTTCACCTTATTATAATTAGAATATTTAGATGACTCATTCATTGACTATCTACACTGGGGTATAGATAGTGAGTGGTGAATTCTTGCTATGTCCTGGTGCAGATCCCCATGGTCTGTTTGTGCCAATCAGATGCACTGAGAGAGTGGATTGGTGTTGGCTCCTGAGAGGTGTGTCTCTTTGATTCAAAGAATTCTGTTAGGTTGAATGATCCCTATCCATAGCTACTGCCTCCAGTAATTATTCTCATACTTGGTTCTTCATGATACTTAATTTTATTGAGTCTTACGAGACCTAATGTAACCAAAAATTACTATTGGCATAGAATCACAGGAATAGCTTCGCATGATTTTATGTCTAGCTTCAACCCTCTGAATCAGGGCTTTCTTGGAAATTAAGCTGGACTAGGGGAGGCTGTCCCTAGTTAATTTTCCATTATACTTTAGAAAGTGGATATACTGTCTAGCAGGTGATATTGCGTCTTAGGTTTCTGCATTAACTTCACCACCAGACTCTAAACCACAAGTAGCAATGCTGCACAGTGGAACAAATATTGGACTTGATCTTTTTAATGAGTTTTAGCTCTTTTTCTCCTCAGAGTTAAAAATATAGCCTTAAGTAAGCGACTTCAATCTCTGCCAGTTTTCTAATGTGTCAAATCTCAAATGAAAGAAACGAATTGAGACCTAACTAGTCTTCCTGCCTCTAGTCATTCCCAATTTCAATTCATTTTTCAGTTTAATTTTCTGGATTAAATTTTCTAGAACAATATTCTGACCACATCACCCCCCTGCTGAATATTTCTAATTTCTGAATTTTTCCGATGCTGAAAGATAAAATTCAAACTTCTCAGATTGGTATGCCACTTTGTTTCAATCCAGCATACATTTATTGAATGGATACTATATATAAAATTATAATTGAGGCTCTAATGATGCAAAGATGAAAGCCATAGTCTTCTTCCTTTTTTTTGTAAGAAGCTTACAGTTTAATAGGAGAGACATCCTTGTAATGAACAGTTATTTTTTTAAAATCATACTATGTGCTGTAGTACTGTGATAAACGTAAGTGTTATGAAGATCCCCCCAAAAGAAATAAATAATAATTAAAATAGTAATACCAGTAGCCATTATATTAGTAATAGGAATAATGAGAGCCATTATTTGTTGATAAATGTATGGTATACCAGGACACTGTTTGGAAGTTAAGATGCATTTTTTTTGTGGAAGATTATCTTCCTTTTGCAAATGATATAATTTAATGAAAGCATGACTTACCAAATCACGTAAAGAGAAGTGGGATTCACACTCAGATTTGCCTAGTTACAACATGCATGCCCCACTGTATTAGTTTTATGTGGTTGCCATGACCAAATACCAAAACTCTAGTGGCTTTAAAGAACACAAATATATTATCTCACAGCTCCGTACATCAGAAGTGGGATTCAGGTCTCATTGAGTGAAAATCACACCATCTGAAGGATGCATTAATTCCTTTCTAGAGGCTCTAGGAAAGACTCTCTTTCTTTGCTCATTCAGGCTGTTGGCAAAATTTAGTTCCTCGTGGTTGTAGGGCTCAGCTCCCCATTTCCTTGCTAGGGGTTGTATCCAGCTTTCTGAGGCCACTCACATTCCTTGGCTAGTGGCTCTCAGTTTTCATACTTTGTTCTATCCTTGCTCTTGGAGTTTTTAGGATTTATGAGATTAGATGAGGTTTACTAGGAGAATTCAGGATAATATTCCCATTTCAAGGTCCTTACCTTTAATCAAACTGCCAAAATCACATCTCTACCACCACCCCCGTCATGTGAAGCAACATATTTGCAGAGATTTGAGCAGGGACATTATTCAGACTACCTTTCTCAGTTTATCTTTTTTTTTTTTTCCCTAAAGAATAAGGTATCTGGTAAAGTTCTATTAGTTGGATCTAATGGAGTAGTAGCCTTTTAATAGAGATAGAGATACCCCAAACTGAGAAGAACATGGTCAAGGACTCAGGTACATAGAAGTCCATGTGTGTTTAGAGGAATAGACAGATATCTGGTGTGAATGAAAGACGGACTGGGTCTGGCTTGTGACTGGCTCATAGTAATGCACTCAGGAATTAAGAGTAAATCCCAGTTGAAATGGGGATGAGGAAATGCTTTGACCATGAAGCAGACAGCTGAAAATCCCTCATGATTATATCTCCACTAATTCCGTGCATGAATTTTGGAGTGAGAGGACATGGATTGAGTTCTGTCTCCAGTAGTGACTGGTTTATTCTCTCCATGATTGCTCTTACAATTTGATGCAGAACAAATACGATCATACACGTGTATGTACATGCAGGTCCATGTAAGTTTATTTCTACACATGCCCACACATATGAAAGTGTTTGTAAATTATCAAGTGCTATAAAATATTCATTTTCATCTCAAGTAAGATTGATTTGATTCTTATCCACAAGCATGCTGTGACTCATGCCTGTTTTTATTAATATGTCTCTTTTCAAATGTTGGAAAGGCATTTTCTATTCTCTGTATTTCTTCCATGAATTGTACTCTTCTTTTTAAGGCAGCTTAGTATCCGGTTCCTTAGTATCCAGTTGGTGTGACCCCAGTCACCCCATGTCCCCTGGTGTCAGAGATCTTTCATGGCATTCACAATGTCATTCAGTTCTCTCACCATACATTGAACTGTGTGATTAGTGAATCTTTAGTATAACTGCATACATGGGTGTTATTTTTAAACTCCATTAGGACAGAGATGTGACCATTTGCTTCTTGTTATTTCTTGGTTTTTCTCTTTGGCCTAGGATTTTAGACAATGGACTATAATGACAAAGAACACAATTTCAGTGTTAGTTTCTTTTGGGTCTAAATCCTAGCTCTGCTACATGCCAATAATATGAATGTTCACAAATTAATGAATTTTGGTGTAAAATCAAGATAATATTTATTTTTCAATGTTGTGAGAATTAGAAGTAACATATATATCTGGTATTGGTTGCCATTCAATTAAGTTTAGCTATGGTAATGAAAATGATGACTACTAATGAATGTTTTCATTTTTTTAACCAAAGCATATGTTCGTCTAAATTTGTTTTGATATAGTTATTTAAGTTGTGATCTGTTTTTTTCCCCAAAATCTTATAATTATTCATTTATATTTCAAAACAGCCTTGTAAGTGAGGTCAGTTGTAATTACTGTTACAGTAATGGAAACAGTTTTATACAGAAAGGTTAAAAGAACTGATTAAGAGATTTTTTTTTTAAAGACTTTTTATTTATTTATTTGACACAGAGAGAGAAATAGAGAGCACAAGCAGGGGGAGTGGCAGGCAGGCAGAGAGAGAGGGAGAAGCAGGCGCCCCGCTGAGCAGGGAACCCGATGCGGGGCTCAATCCCAGGACGCTGGGATCATGACCTGAGCCGAAGGCAGCTGCTTAACTGACTGAGCCACCCAGGCGCCCCAAAAGAACTGATTAAGATCAGACTTTGAATCACTGAAGTTCTGTGAATTGACCTCAATGTGGTGATTTTTGGTGCTATGATTAGTTAACTCTTTTGCTTCCTGTGATTAGCCTTCTCTCATCAAAGGTGAAATTTGTGGTGCTAAAACTATCTTGCATTTGCACATCTTCATCAAAATTATCTGGCCTCTTGATTATGCAGCAGAAAAATCTAAAAAAAAAACCCTAAAAAAATAGAGAGCTTTTTTTTTTTACATTGTTTGTTATTTACAAAAGTGTTACATTTTTTAAAAACTTCAAAGGAAGTTACCTTTGAATACCTTAATTACTTCAATTCCTTCACCCTTCAATTCATTTCTCAACCTATTCTTTGTAATTTATGACTATTCCCCTTTCTCTTTATAAATACATTGGATGGATGGATGGATGGATGGATGGATGGATGGATGGATGGATGGCTGGCTCGCTAGCTAGCTATGGTTACTCTCCAGCAAATTTCAGGGAAAATTCAGCATTATCATTCTCCAGAGATAACAGTTGAATATGGCAGTAGAGTCAATATTTTCTAAGGTGTGATTAGCTGTGATAATACATCTTGGCTGATTTATAGACTTCGAAGCCATTTATTATTTCCTGCCAACTCGATTTTCTCATCTATACAAAAGGATCCTGGTCTCTACATCTCCGTGGGGAATGAGATGAGAAGAAAATAATATATGTTAGTATTCTATAAAAATAAGGTATTTATATTATTTTCCAGCCTGATTCTAATTTCTCTTTTTTACAAATAATAATAGAATAGAGCTTTATTCTGCCTCAAACTTCTCCGCACCCCCCCGACTCCCACTTGAGTAAAAGTTTACATCATTCACCGAGTTTTTTTATGCCAAACTTCAAAGCAATTCTTGACTTCTCCCACTCTGATTATCCACCTTCAATCTGTCAGAAATTTCTATGGCCTCATTCTTAAAAACATTTTCAAATTTCATTCCCTTTTTACTACCACCTGCAATCACTCTAACGATAATAATGATAGCTCATATTTGTTAAGTACTCACTATGTTCCAGGCACTGCCTATATAATACTCTTAATACTGCTAACGTGAACCTACTTCATTGCCTAACTGGGTTACTGTAATCAGCTCCTAATTGGTCTCCTTTTATGCTTTCATGCTACTCTCTATTGTCCACTTCGCATTTACTAGCCAAAGATTTTTTTTTATTTTTTTATGTTCTTAATTATCCCATGATTCTAGGCAAAAACTGCCAGTAGCTCCCCATCTCAGAGTAAAGCCAAAGTCTTCACAATGGCCATGCAGACTGCCTACTGGCACCCCCGTCTCTCCTCCCCTAACTTAGACCATGCTCTTTAGGATCTAGCCACATGGGCTTCATGATGACCCTCCATAACTCTAAGATCTTTCCCACCAGAAGGCCTTGAACTTGTGATTCCTTTGGCCTACCTCACATGGTGTTATACTTCACTTTATTTAGGTTCTTTACTCCAGTGTTAGGAAACTTTAAGTCAGATACATACTAGATGTAATAACTTTGGAAATTGCACTCTTTCTTATTATTAAATGCTACGTTTGAAAATAGAGATAATTAAAATTGTGGAAACAGCTCAAATGTCCATCAACTGAAAAATAGATAAAGAAGTGGTATATATGTACAATGGAACATTACTCAGCTGTCAGAAATAATGAAATCTTACATTTGCAATGACATGCGTGAAGCTGGAGAGTTTTTTGCTAAGTAAAATACGTCAGAGAAAGACAAATACAATATGATATCACTCATATGTGGAATTTAAGAAACAAGCAAGGCGGGGAAAAAGAGAGAGAGACACAAACCAAGAAACAGACTCTTCACTATAGAGAACAAACTGCTGGTTACCAGAGGCGTGGAGGGGGCGATGCACTGAATGGGTGATGGGCATTAAGGAGGGCACTTGTCCTAGTGAGCCCTATGTTATATGCAACTGATGAATCACTGAAGTCTACTCCTGAAACTAATATTATACTGTATGTTAACTAAGCGGAATTTAAATAAAAACTTAAAAAAGGATGAAAATAGAGGTAACTAACATTTCTTATAATGTTGTTATGAGGACTAGAGATAATATTCATCAAGTACCCAGCACAGAGTGCAGCATGTAGGAGGTAATGAGTAACTAGTAGTTACCATCATGACTAATTTTATCACCCATTTATACATTGTTCTGCAGTCATTTTTAACTACACCTTTTATACATATGCAAATTCATATATGTAATACTCTCACACATGCATGCACGAATATACACATTTATATGTAACATGTGAATTATGCAACACACACATACGTAATGTGTGTGTATATGGACATACATGCATGCTAGCATATGCACACACACACACAAATACCAGAGAACAATTTTATCCTAGTTTGATGGTACATGTTTTAAGGAGAGAGCCCATATGCTAATTCTGTTTCAAAAGACTTTTGTACTCCATTCATTATGAATGATGTATACAAAGTAAAAAATATGTATATTGAAACAAATTCAAACCTAATTTATCCCAGTTAATTTGAAGCATAACTGGAATGGTGTTTAGGCATACAAGTACTTTGGGTTTGTTTTGCTTCCTATTAATAGAATTTAGCTTTGATGACTTGTTTTCTTTTATTTTCTCCTTTGAATTAGATAATTGTCTTAGTTTCATTACATAGAATTTGTTTTCACCAGGTTGGCAAGGTTTACAAATGGAAATTGCTTTGTTATAGATCAAATTATACAAAGGTAGCATTAAATCGGAATTGTGACTGTAGAATTCTGTCTATAGACATAATAGGGAAATCTTTGATGAAAGTGTCAGAAATGTATATTTTGAACAAATTGAATAGCTACTGTTACTATCAAAAAAGAAGAAAGAAACTCAGGAATGTTTGTCATTTTCATCACAGTAAATAGGTCAGAGGTGATTGACTCTCTTTCTCTAATATCCTCAGTCTTGGCATCTCATAGTTCAGCAATCCAAACATAGCCCTATCCTGTCATTTTTGTCTAAAAACCAAAATGCCAACTCATCTTCCAGTAAGCCATATCCTGGAAGGCTGTCACTTGCTCATAGCTATGTGCCCTCCTCCTTGCTCTCTTCAGTTCATTCATTCATTTGTTCATTCCTTTGTTCATCCAGAAAAATGCACAGTGAGCATTTTCTGAGTACATGGTAGTTTCTATCCCCCATGGGCACTATAGACTAGCAGTGGAAAAGGTCATTACAACATAACCACGTAGACAAGTACAATGAATGTTATTAAAGTTCTGTGAAGAAGAGCTGCCTCGTATGGCAAGAGGCTGTAATGGATGGTCTTGACCAATCAAAACTTTTTTGCAGAAAATGGATATTGAGCTGAAATGTGCAAGATTTTCGAAGAGAGATTTCTAGAGGCAGGTGGCCCAGCATATGTAAAGTATCTGTGGTTGGAGGGGCTGCAAGAAGGCTAGTAGGTTTTTGTGGTGGGGAGTTGAGGGGGACCATGAGATGAGGCTGGAAAGGTGAGTAGAGTTGAATCTATGTCCATTAGTCCATTAACAAATTTGGTCTTTACCTTAACTCTGATAGGAAGCCATTTAATGATGTACAAGCAGAAGAGTGATCCAGTTTGCCTTTTGAAAACATTACTCTGTTTACAGTGTACAATATGCATTTTAGGAGACTAACATGGATGCAGAGCCATCAGTTCGGAAGCTGTTTCATTAGTCAAGGAGAGACATGAATGTCCCTTGAGAAGTGGGTGATTCAAGAAATATTTAGAAAGTAAAATGGGACAATGTTAGTGGTTGGTTGAATATGGGCAATGAAGGAGAAGCAGGGATCAAGGATGACTACAGGATTTCTTCTGAATTCTTTTACCACTACCTACCTTCCCTATTTGTTCTATCTTATGTAGTTCATACTCCACTATAAATGTAGTCGGGATCTTAGATATTTCATAGAGCATTTCATTCCTTATATTTACTTTTCTAAACTGTAATTTGGTTCTTCCTTAATTTCAGCATTTCCTCCTCAGCCATCTGGAGTGTAGAGAGTGTTCAATCTTCCATTTACCGTAAACCATGGTTTCCAGAAAACTGTCAACATTCTTGTCCCTCAGTCCAGGTTAATACTCATCAGAGGAGCTTTAGCCTGTTTTGGATTCCCCAACTATAACTGTACTACTTGAATCCTTTCTTTATCCTAGATAGACGCCCTGGCATGTTATTTTTAAATAAAGCGAAAATTTATTTAAATACACATAGTATGAAAAATGGGCTAGATTAAAAAAATATTTTCCTCTGACTTCTGTCTTTATGTTCTATTTCCAGAGGAACTGCTAATTTCTTATGTATCTTTCCAGAGACATTCATTAAATACACCAGCATGGGGGCGCCTGGATGGCAACAGGCTGTTAAGCATCTGACTCTTGGTTTCGGCTCGGGTCATGATCTCAGGGTCTTGGGATCGAGCCCACAATGGTATTCGTGCTCACTGCAAAATATGCTTGAGTTTTTCTCTTCCTCTCCCTCTGCCCCAGTGGCTCATGCTCTCTCTCTCTCCCTCCAAAATGAATAAACAAATCTTAAAACACACACACACACACACACCCCAGCATGTGTGTTTTGTTGTGCATGTGTATGTATTCCTCTTTCCACTTGAAAAATATTATCTTTTATTCTATATGCCAAAGTAAATTTCAAAGGTTTAAAATATTTAAATATTTTAAAAAGAAAAAAATGAAATTGTACAGCAATCATACAGTACTAGAAAAAATATGGGAGAATTTTATTTAATATTGGATTGTCAAAAGCCATAAAAGGAAAGATTGACAAATTTGACTGCATGAAAGTACAAAATACAAATTTGCCTGCATGAAAGTACAAAATACAGTTTTCCTGAAGTGATTTTGATCTTGAGATTTATGCCTAGATCATACTTCTAGCCCTAGCTCTCTGTCTCATGGTAGTGGCTTTATTTGTGATGTCTTAGAGCCAATTCTCCTTAAATACTCAAAGCCTCTATCAAGTACACTGAAAAACAATAAAATATTAATATATTTTACATTTTCTGACAGCAGAAATAATTCACTGGACTGTCTTCATGTTATCTCTGATAGTTGAATTTGAAACTTCAGAAAATGATGATTTTAAATGATCAAGCTCATTACCGTACCTTTTTAAATATGATGCACTAGAAACTCAAGGTATACAAATTGTTCACCACCAAGATGTCAGCAATTTCCTCCAAGTCAGAATCATGAAGGAATATTCATTTTTTTTATTTTTTATTTTTATTTTTTTAAGATTTTATTTATTTGAGAGAGAGAATGAGAGACAGCATGAGAGGGAGGAGGAGCGGAGGGAGAAGCAGACTCTCCGCTGAGCAGAGAGCCCAACACGGGACACGTTCCCAGGACTGCAAGATCCTGACCCAAGCCAAAGGCAGTTGCTTAACCAACTGAGCCACCCAGGCGCCTGGAATATGAATTTTTAAAAAGTACCTTTAGATTTCTTGTTTGAGTGCTTTTCCTGCACAGGATTAGAACTAGTTGAATGTTAGCATGCAATGTTAGCATAGCATTTCTTAATGGTTAAGTATTAAAACTGGGTAATTAAAAAACTGAGGAATAAACCATTCTTTCTGGAAATATCTTTTTGAATGAACATGAGTGGCAATCTAGTGTAAATTTTGTCATGCTGATCAAGGCTGTAGGAAGTGTTCTTTGAACATTTGAATTACAACTATTTGGAATGAAGAAGATGGAAGCTACCGGAACAGTATTTGAGCCAATCTGCAGTTTGTTCTCAGTCGAGGGCTGAGCCCAGGGCCCAAGAAGCCTGTAAGTACAGAAAATGCTGGTTTTTGAACAAGAGCCTTGGCCACACTGCAGTATTAAGCCACTTGGAACTGTGGTGGGCCTTCCTCCTCAAAGCTAAGAGCTTCTGTTCTACCTAGACTCCCTTCCAGGTTTTCCTTGTTTTCTTAACACAAATCCCAATTCCTCTACCTGTTTTCTTTGTCCATTCCATAAGGCTACTGTCATCTATTTTATGGGATTTCTTTCCACGCGTTACCTCCTTTTGTGCTAACAGTAAAGTAGATAACACAGGATCTTCACATTTTCAAGTCTTTGCTGCAAATTACTAAGGGGAAAGATCAAGAGGCTTAAAAAATAACAAATATGAAGGACTTCCAAATGTTTCAGGATCTCCCAAAGCAACTGGTCTTGTTTTTTTTTTGTTGTTGTTGTTTGTTTGTTTGTTTTGTACCTACTGCAAAAAGCCAAGAAGAACCATAAGGGTTTTATTTTCTATCCTTATATCCCTTAGAAGGTTTGGCTGCTCCACTGAACTCTCTTGCCACATATATAGAATTGCAAAGTGAGAAAAAGAAAAGTAGCCCTTGGCATCTGGGACCTGGCCTGGTACTGTATCATTTAGGCCTTGGTGTTGCTATGAGCTGGTGGTTCTCCTGTTGAACATAAACAATTTCACAGAGTGTCAACATCAGACAAAGCCACTCTGGAACCATGGATCAAGATAAAAACAAGATCACTTTGTAAGCATGAGTGAACGCAGACAAAACACGACCGTTGTCTTGGCCAAAAAAATAACCAAACATCCCCATATCTTGACTTATAGGAGTGCTTCCAACCTATTATAACTTTAGCCTAGTCTAGTCTTCCCTTTGTTAGGTAAGAATCATTAAGATACCCAGGGCGCCTGGGTGGCTCAGTTGGTTAAGCGACTGCCTTCGGCTCAGGTCATGATCCTGGAGTCCCGGGATCGAGTCCCGCATCAGGCTCCCTGCTCAGCAGGGAGTCTGCTTCGCCCTCTGACCCTGCCCCCTCTCATGCTCTCTCTATCTCATTCTCTCTCTCAAATAAATAAATAAAATCTTAAAAAAAAAATTCTTTAAAGATAGCCAATCACATAATTATCTCTGCTTCCTGATAGCACCCAATCTGGATCAAAATTCCACTTTCTTTGACCCTCCCCAAAATAACCTACCCAAAGCCCTAATCCTATTAAGTCATTTCCCCTACCCTCACTGAACTATCCCATGGTTCCCCACAGTATTTGTTCTCCATCACTGCAACAAGTAATGAACTCAACTTTATCCAACTACAGTGTGCCCAGTAGTCTCTGACTAGAGGGCAATGGTAAGACAGAGAAAATGGGGTCAAGATTGTAAAGTACCTGTGGGCCATTTTAAGGATGTTGGCTTTTAATTCTGAGTGAGAGGGGATGCCATTGGAGGATTTTATTTTTTTAACTTTTAAAATTGTATATTTTTAAAAAATTTGTGATAGTTTCCAATTCACAGAAATATTGCAATAACACTACAGAATTTATACTTCATCCACATTTGCAGATTATTATCAATTTACCCATTTGTTTTATATAAATCTTACTTTCAAGTCATTTCAGAGCGAGTTGCAAATACTGTCTCACCCTTTTACCTCTAAATAATGCATTGTCTGTTTCCTAAAATAGAGAATGTTCACTTACATGTATAATCAATTAACACTGATACAGTATTATTATTCAATTTATAGGCCTCATTCAGAGTTTATCAATTGTCCCCAAAATGTCCTTTTATGTAATTTTTGTTTTTTGTCTGGTTCAGGTTCTAATCAAGGATCATACTCTGCATTTAGTTTTTAAGTATCTTTATATTTCTTTAATGTACAGGAATTACTCAGCCTTTGTCTTCTTTGACACTGATATCTTTGAAAAGTAAAGACCTTTTATTTTGTAGAGTATCCCCCAGCTGGTATTTGTTGGTTTCTCCTTATATTTAGTTTCAGTTCATTCAGTTTTGGTGAAAATGCTGTATATTAATTTGTTACCTTTTCTTGAAAACCCATTGATCATATGTTTCTGAATCAATTTCTGAATGATATATCCTGACCCACTGATCATTCTGTCTATATGTAAGTCAGTGCCACACAGTGTTAATTACTATAGCTTTATACAGTTTTTTGAAATCAGATGTTGTATATCTGACACAGTTTTTGCTAATCTAGGTGCTTTGCATTTTCATATACATTTTAGAGTCACTTTGTTAATTTTTACAAAAGTCCTACTGAAATTTTGACTGGGATTATATTGGAATCATAGAAAAATTTGAAGAGAATTGAGTTCCTAACAATATTAAGATTTATGATCCATAAGCCTTATATATATCTCCATTTATATAGGGTCTCTTTCCTATCAGTATTTTGTAGTTCTCAGTATAAAGGCCAGATATCATTTTGTTAAATTTATCCCTAGAGTTTTGTGTTTTGAAATGCTCTTCGAAAGGACTTGTTTAAAATTTTAGATTCTAGTTATTTATTTCTAGCATACAGAAATGTAATTGATTTTTGTGTATTGATGACATATAATCTTGCTAAACTTATTTGTTATTACAAAGAACTTTCTGTAGATTTTTTACTATTGTAAGATGAATGCGTTGAGCACATTTATGCTTTACTTTCTTTGCCTGATAATTCCATCATCTCTTTTGTATCTATATTTGCTTTTATTGGCTATTTTCCCCTGGTTATTGATCACATTTTCCTGCTTCACATACCAGTATTTTTATTTTAAGATTTTATTTATTTATTTGAGAGAGAGTAAGATCACAGAGGGGGAGGGAGAGGGAGAAAAAAACTCACCACTGAGCCTGATGTGGGGCTCGATCCCAGGATCCTGGGATCATGACCTGAGCCGAAGGCAGACGCTGAACCGACTGAGCCACCCAGGCGCCCACAAAGTAGTAATTTTTAATTTGATGCTGGAATTGTGAATTTGTGTTGCTAAGTGTTGAAACTTGGTATATTTCCTTAAAAAGCATTGAACTTTGTTCTAGAGGCACTTAAGTTGCTAACAGTTCCGTTTGGTCCTTTGAGGTTTATTTTTAAGTTTTTTTAAAGACAGATAGAAGTCAGCAATTTCTTTGATATTAATATTTTTGAAGTATAGTTAAACATACAATACTATATTATTTTCAGGTGACAACAGTGATTTAACAATTAGACACATTACAAAATGCTCATCACAATAACTATAGTTACCATCTGTCATCATATAAAGTTATTACAATATTACTGATTATATTCCCTATGCTGTACTTTTTATCCCTGTGACTTATTTATTTTATAGCTGGAAGTTTGTATTTCTTTGTCACTTTCCTCTTTGCAAATTTCCTCTGTATTTTTTTTTAACTCAGGAAACTTTAGTTTTTAAAGTAATCTAGTGTAAAAACAAGTTGAGGTTAAAAGAATATGTTCAGAGAGTGACTATGTTCAGCTTTGCAGGCCATATGGTCTTGATTGCAACTACTTAACTGCCATTTTAGTGTGAAAGTAACCATAGATAATGTGTAAACAAGTGGGCATGGCTAAGTCCCAATAAAACATTATTTACTTAAACAGATGGTAGGCCAGATATGGTTTTAAGATTATAGGTTGCCAATCCAATCCATGGTCTAGAGTTTACTTCCTTCTAGAGTTACTTTCCCCCATACTAAAGTGTACCCTTCTGGAATTCCTACTGAATGCCTTACGTATTCACCAAGGACTATACATTCTGGCTGATAGAAACTCAAAGATATGTGGCCCTCTGTGACCTCTGGTAATTTTTCAGCATATAGCTCCTAGTTATTCTCTTAGAAATTGTTCTCAGTTTCTCTTTCTGGATTTTATCCTACAAATATAAAAACTAGAATTCAGACAAAGACTGAAGCATATCTCTGGATCTCCTTCTCCGTATAGCACCCTTTCCTCCACCACCCAGCATTGGAAATTCTAGCTGTCCCAGACTGTTTCCTCAACTATGTGTAACCCCATTTTTTGCTGTGCTGACCCTATTGGAGTTATAGTCCAGAAGTGCCTCCATGCAGAAATCTAGGGGTGATCATAGGGTGTGCCTTTTTTCATTTCTCTGAGGGATCCCAAGCTTATATTTCCTGATGTTCAGTGTTTAAAACACTTGTTGTATATACTTTGCCCAAGTTTCTAGTTGTTTATTGCTGACGGATAATTCATACTTTATTACTCTTTCTTACTGTGTATATGCTGGGAGCAAACGTCTTCTTATTACTTACCTTGATATTCAAATTGTCTCTGATTTGGCCAGTAAGTTTCTCTAATAGCTGCCTCCTTGAGCCTTTCATCATAAAAATCATTCATGCTATAAATTTTTGAGCACTTTATTATTTTCTGGTACAAAAAAAAATCTAGGTTCATCTTGAATTTTTTTGTTCTTAGCTCCAGACTATTTTCTCAAGGGGTCCTGGCTCCTTTTAATGGCGAATAGTATTTAAATAGAGTTTGGGATAGAGGAGTGACATTCAATTATGTTAAAATGTCACATGGTTCTATTTTGTTTAATGGACCATAAGGGTCAGGGGTAAGGCACAGAGATCAGAAAGGAAAGTATTGTAATAAAATCACACAAAATGATAGTCACTTAGACCAAAATAGTAACAGTGAAAAATTATATATGTTATGGAATGAAAAGTTTTATACACACACACACAAACACAGACACATATATGTGTTTTTATATATAACATCCAAACCAAATTTTGAATGGAGGCCCACCTTGTAACTGAGGATTGGCCCACCTTGGGCCAAAATTTGGTTTGGATGTTAAGACTGACAGTACCGATTGTACACTAAAAGTGTTGAAAATATCTATTACTCACATAATGAGGCCTTCTGGGACATCAGGGTAGCTCCAAGGCATGTCCAAAAGTAGTTTCAGAGGGCAAGGAAAGGAAACTGATTTAGAGTTTTCTGGTGGTTGGAGGGTGGGACTGGGGTGAGAATTTCTGTGCACAGATAAGGGCATGCTTGGTTCGAAACTCCTGCCACTAAGGGGAGCACCTGGGCTAGCTTCCTAGGTTTCCAGATGTTGGACACAAAGGAAGCACTGTCAGCAATCAACTCAAACACCAAAAAGTGGAGTCAGACCCTACTACATAGACAAGATTTGTTTTTCCTCCGAGTAGCTGGAGTTATAGAGTTGCCATAAACACAGTTGAGGAAGGCTGTTCACTGGAAAAGTTTGGAGGCAAAGAATCAGTTTGCATTTCAGCAAGTTAAGCTTCAGATGTCTCTAAGATTTATTTACATTGGAGGTTTTTTACTTTCATAATTTGTTCTTTTTTGTAAAAATAAACTGCCCACTAAGAAGGTCTCTGCCTAATTTGAATAATGTATTTTTATTAAAAATCAAAGTTACATAATTCCATAAAAGCTTTAGTACCCGAATCGCTTAAAGATATGCACCCTCCCTCTTAGTAGCTGATTTCTTTGGACAAAACAACAGACATGGAAAATAATTTGGAAATAGGTAAATAACATTAGTTGATGACTTTCCTTGATATTTACCAAAAAAAGTGTTTTATGGGTAGGACACATGATAGCAGTGAAATTGTCTTTATTAGTGTGAAGGGCTTTCTGTTCAAAATAATCTTATGTAATATTTAAATTATTGTGTTTTTTAAATTGTGTAGCTATTTATGTTTTAGAAATTTAAAAATTATTATTCTAAAATATTGGCTATGTCAGTTGTGTAATATATGCCAATATATTATCTGTGATGTGTTTCCATTTAGAAACATGTTCAAATTACTTTCTTGTTTGTTTTAAAAGAATTAAATTTTAGCTTGATTCAGTCTCTTTGGAGAAAAGCATCTTAAGAACCAGTTTTGTTTTTACTCCCCAAACAAATTGGAATTGGCAGAATCAATACAAATGCCAACTTGTGTAAAATTAAATGATCTAGTAATTTCGCAGGCTCTCAACAGCCCCATGAGAAGTAATGCATCTGGTAGTCAACACTACCATTTTAGTTCATTGGTGGTCTGGTCTTGTGGTAGTTGACCTGGATCATTGCTCTTCTTTTCAAGTCAATAGATTTAAAAAATAGTTCAGAAGACAATAGACCTAGGTCCAAATTGTATCTCTGCTCTTGAAAAATCACCAAGTCATTTAACATCTATAATCCTCGTTTATTTTTCATCTATAAATGAAGGTTAATGTATGTGCTCTCCATTTTTATGTAGCTCAGAAATGCTTTAATGTTATGATTCTGAGTCAAGCTCTGTGATTGAAACATTAAAGGCCTTTTGTGTTACCCCGAATCTGCTAAAACTGAACTGGACAGCTAAATAAAAATAGTTTAATCCCACGCTGCAAGAAAGGAAAATGTTAGCAATTAACCCAGACAAGAAAGTTTTGTTAGAGGCAGAATGCATGGTTGAAACTTATTTTCAAAGGCTTTGCAAGTGTAAAGGGCATTTAATTAGGCAATTTTGAACAAACAGTCCAGAAACAGCTTAGCACGCAAAATGGCTAGAAGCCTTCAGAACACTACTCTTCTCCCCAGTGGTTTCTACATGGCATCCCATCCATTTCCTCCCACTTCCTCCCTCTTAGCCATCTATTTTCTAAAATGTAGGACTGATCCAGGACATGAAAGCTTCTTTATGAGATTTTATCAGCACTTTTCAGCTCCCAGAACACCTTCTAGTGAATCCCTGAATCACCCCCAGCTCTAATCCACACTAGTCCTCAGCTACCAGACAACCCCAGGCCTTGGAAGCTACCACGTAGAAATAAAACAGGGAGGCATTATCAGTTTCCGTATGTACCAGATGGGGAAGACAGGAAGGAAGAGAATTTCCGGTACTGTCGTGTCACGGAGCAACTGGGGAGTGGATATCCTAAGGTGGATCTTTGAATGAATTTTTCTACTAAAATATTGTTACCCTGGTGTTACACCCTATTGTAATATTGGAGCAGGATAATAATAATACCTTAAATGTGCATATTGAACTGCTTTGTCATTTCCAGAGCACTGTATTTCACTCATTCATGTATTTGACTAATATTTCCTGATCATTTACTAATGTCCAGGCTCTGCTCTAGGCACTGGGGATATCAACAATAGTCTCTTTAATTAGCTTAACTTCTGTAGGTTGTACTATTTTTTTTTCTCTTTTTAGATAAACTAAACTCGTCAAGGGTAGGATGATCCAAGTCTCATAGCTGAGAAGGATCAATACCAGCGTTCAAACTCAGGTCTTCAAAAACACTGCTCTTATTTTAAGCTTTCTGGGGGGGGGGGGGATCAGCGAAAAATAAAACTTTATTGTTGACATTTCTTTGTAGGGAAATTGTTTCTAAAATTCTAAACAATTGACAGATATAAATGCATTTTGGAGAAAAATCTGTTAGAAAGTTGAATATTACTTATATGTTCATATCCCTACTTCTGTGGAAATACTATATATATATATATTTGGTTTCTGATAAATATTAAAATGCATGGGTGGTAATGGAATGTACTTCCAAATACACCATAGTACATAAGCTCTTAGCACCCTAAAGATTTTGTTTCAGTATAAAAAATGGGAAGCCTCACTGGCTTTCAGATCTAATTTATATTCTTGAACTTAGCTTACAGGAAATGCTGTATTTGAAGAGTCTTGGGGTACTTTCCTAGATCAATAAAATGATACTTGATTTTTTTTTCATTTTGAATAATCCTTGTGAGTGATCTATTGGCCAGAACCCTGGAGGGGATCAGGAGAGAAAGATGGGGATCAGATAACTCATACTCCTAAGAACACCATGTTTCTTAATATGTTAAAGTGAATCTACTCTTACTAGCTTTTAAGCTTAGTGATGTGTTAGTAGTGTTTCCTCATCTTCATTTATTTTCTGTTTTCTAGGTTCCTGCCCTCCTGGCTATTGGGAATGTCAGAATGGCAAATGTTATAAACCAGAGCAAAGCTGTAATTTTGTAGATGACTGTGGAGATGGTACGGATGAAAATGAATGTGGTACCTCCTGTACTTTTGAGAAAGGCTGGTGTGGCTGGCAAAACTCCCTGGCTGATAACTTTGATTGGGCTTTGGGAGTTGGCTCTCATCAGAGCCTAAGACCTCCCAAAGACCACACACTTGGAAACAAAAATGGTAGGTTATGAGGCTTTTCTCATATTTACAGTGAGCATCTTATTGTCTTCCCTGACAGCAACTGGAGAGCTCTGGTGAGACTACCATGGGGCCATGGCGAGCGAGTCAAATATCTGATGAGTATATTTGTCTCCTAGGGCTGCCATCACAAAGTACTGGAAATGTAAACTATAGACATTATCTCACAGTTCTAGAAGCTAGATGGGAGAAATCAAGGTGTCAGTGGAACTGGTTCCTTTTCAGGGCTGTGAGGGAGAATCACCTGTTCTGTGCCTCTCTCCCAGCTTCTGGTAGTCTCACACATTACTTGGCTTATAGATGGTGTTCTCCTTTGTCTTTACATTGTCTTCCCTCTATGCACGTTTGTCTCTGTGTCCAAATTTACCCTTTTCATTACCACACAGTCTTCATGTGGATGAGGGCCCACTCTGATGATTTCATTTTAATTTGGTCATCCACAAAGGCCCTATTTCCAAATAAAGTCACTTCCACAGGGACTGGAAATAGGACTTCACCATCTTTGGGGAGGGGCATAATTCAACACATAACAGGGAGTAACCAAATTTTAATATTGTTCTGGTAATTGTAGATGGATGATAATGTATGCTGCCTTCGGGCACCTTTCCTAAATGACCCGTGTTTATAATTAATAACCCTGAATTCTGCCACTCATTGGATCGTTAGCACGTCATATAGCTTTTCAGATTCTCAAATTTCTCATCCGCAGGTGGAGAGAGCCCAGTTTTCCCTGTGTACCAAGCAGGGATTAGAGAAATGAGATGATACGTATGAAGGGAAAGCAGGTTTGGAAGCTGTAGAGGGTAACATGCAGATAACTGTAAAGTCACGCGTGTCATACGTGTTGGCAATGCCTCGTTTTTGCAGTGAGTAGATGGTCAAAGGACAAAGGATGTTAGCAGAATAAAGGACCCTGAATTCCTGGAAGCTACAGAATAGGAAAGAAGGTGTCTAAGTGTAACAACTCCTCAGGCCTCTGATACAACAAAACCCTCCAAGCTAAACTGACCACACCAGAGAAATGAAGGTCTGAGCTCCATGCAGACACTCGGCTGTACATTGATAAAATGTTTTGAGTATTTGGATACATAAATATAAAACTCATTATCTTCCATGTTACATATTAAGATTCTCAGCATTTTATTTGTGCACTCAGTAGATGACTGAATTTTTGGAAGTACGTTGTAATGCCTTTATTTATTTTTCATAGGTAACATCTTTGCATTGTTTTACAAGAACTGGAAAGTATAGGGAGCCCATTAAATGATTTCTATAACTATCTTGTTGATTCAGTGCCATAAATATCCTGTCACATCAGTTGATCTGCCTACTGTGAAGTACTCTGCTCAAAGCACAGACAGTTGGAAATTGTTCTGTCAGTGAGCTAGAAGCAAGGCTATTTGACTTTCTTTCTGTTTCAAATGGAAATGCCTTTGACAGCTCATATCCTATGAAATATAATTAAAAACCCTAACTAAGATGGAAAAGCTAAAAGGATCCCCTCATTGTTGTTTCTGTCCCATCTGAACGCTGTCCTTCTTCCTAGGGCACTTCCTGTATCTGGAGGCTACTCCGGTGGGCCTTCAGGGTGAAGAAGCACACCTCAAGAGTGCCGTGTGGCAAGAATCCAGCGCTGCCTGCACCCTAAGCTTCTGGTATTTCATATCTGCAAAAGCCACGGGGTCCATTCAGATCCTCATTAAGGTAGGATCTTCGTCTGTGATCCCTCTGAGCTTAGCGAAGATTCCTACAGGCAGCCCACGGCCAAAGAGAGTTTTCACAATTAGTCTAACTTGGCCAGAGAAAGCTTCCTTTTATCGTGGGGAGCTTCTACTTGGGGTTCAAATGCTCTGTGGGGTTTGATAAGCAGGGCATGGGAGCGAGCTTTGAGCTCAACATCATACCCTGTGGTTATGACTGAATCCCAGATATTCTTTTTATGATAACATTTAGTTGAAGACTCATAAATTTCTTCTTGGTGTCTCGACATTTCCTTGCCTATCCTTTTCAGTAAAAGAAAATAGATTATTTGTACATCTGAAGGGAGAGCAACTATCCATTTTAACTCCTGTGTGAGCAATCACAAAGGGAACTAATATTAGACATTTGAGTTCTAACCACACCGTGCCAAGGACTGAACTGCTCAGAAGAATGATCAAGGTGTGATTACATTGAACTACTTATTAACTATGACACCATAATGCATTTTCTTAGTGAGGATTAATTGGATGTTTCTGTCAGGGCTTTAATTTAGTATAACAAAGTGACAGTGTTCAGGGAACAAAATAACAAAGTATATGTTAATATTAATAAGATTTGGTTCATATACCTCTGCTCTTTGGCAAGTTAAAGCGGCAGCAAAAAGGAGATGAGTGTGTGTTTGTGTGTGTTCATTTCAAGAATCTAATGAGAATTCTGAGAAAGCTGACTTTAAAAACATGCTCTAGAGGCCACTGCTGTTTTATCACACACGAGCTTTGCTGGAGTGCCCTGGCACCGTTGGAGAACATCTGACTAGAATACCAAAGGGCTCCAATGTGTGAAGAGCTCATGGCTATAGTCTGTGTTTTATCCGAAACCTGAGGTAACTTTATAAGTTCGTATTCTTCTATAATCAGAAATGCCTGCCTGATAAAATACATGCAGCAAATACTGCAGTGAGTTATGCTTATATTTAAATAGAGAAGCTTAAATGTAATGCTGAAAGTTCTCACAAGAGTCTTTTGCTTGTACCCTACTGAACGGGATGCTTGGTTACACAGTGAAGGATTTTGCACCTGAAGGATTTTGCACCTGAAGGATTTTGCACCACTTTGTGGGTTTTGCTGTTAGTATTTGCTTCCCTCATGTTCACCTTTAATCCCTCTTACATTATAGTAACAAACGTTTACCATGAAATGTGAAGTTAAGCTATTTTGCTCTGTAAGTCTTCCTGTGAAGTTAGGTTGAACTCCTGTGGTTCCTCCAACTGATTCCTATGTGCATTTAACAGCATTTTTAAAGAACTATCTTCCTACCGTATTTTTTAAAACACAGTAACACTTATTACCAAAAAAAAAAAAAAGTATGCTTATTCTCCTTTACTGACATTTTTTGCAAAGAGAAATCTTTCATCGCATATATTGATTTACATTCAGGAATTTTAGGGCAATCATTTTATTTTGGTAATTAATATGATACATATTTTTGATCATCATTACAAAGTACTTCTTAGGCTGCTCTCTGTGTGGAACCATGCTGGATTTTAACCTGCTCATTAGGCTGAAAGCATCCTAGCCAGATGGCAAACACAATAGGGGCAGGGATTCTGTCTTTTCTTTCTTTCTTTACTTCTCTCTTTTGAAATGGTCTCAATTTATGCATGTGTTGCCTCCGGCTCAGTCTCCCCTGTCTATTCTCAGGAATGTCTCCTTCTGTGTTTCCCTCTTTTGCCTCCATACCAAACCTAACACAATGTGGCAGATTCAGCTTTTCACAAAACTTTCCTTGACCACTTTTGCCCACCATGATTACTCCTTCTCAGAGTGTCCCTCACAGCTCCAGAAATTCTTCTTTCTCACTAAAGGTTCAACTATATTTATTCGATTTCAACAGGTAGGTCATAAAATCTTGAGAGCAAGATCTTGAAGTTTTAATCTTAATGTCCCTCTGAGTTCTTCAGAGAAGGGATTGCAGAAAAGGATAGGTATCCTCCTAGAGCCCACTCCCAGCCTCAAGGCACCTCTTTTTGGGACAGTCCTTATGAAGGAATGACTGTTATGGGTTACATGCATGACAATAAATTCTAGTCTGGGAAAGGTGGTGTCGTTCAAGATGGCAGTGTAGGAAGACCCTAAACACAACTCCTTCCTTGGACACAACAAATTCATAGCTATGTATGTAATAGTTTTCCTCTGTAAACAAACAAACAAAAAAATCCCTGAGAACTAGATGGCTAGCATTTCCACAACAAAAGACAACAGAGACACTTTGAGAAGGACAGGAGAGGTAGAGACATGTCCTCCCTGGGACCCTATCCCAGATGCAGTGACCCCACAATTGGGAGGGATCCCCCAAATTTAGAATTCTCCCTCAAGGAGTGAAGGGCTTGTTCCCCACATCAGGCACCCTGACCTTGAGGGCTAGCACCAGAAAGATGAGCCTGCCAAATGCCTATTTTAAAAATAAATGGGGATGAAGACCAGGAGAATCATTGAACTATAAGGAACATATACCCAACTCTAAAAGGGCTCACATGCAAACCCACTCACGCTGAGCTCTAACACAAGAGGAACAGACTGAAAAGTACCTAGACCAGCAAGGGAGATCCACTTACTACTTTTAAAATGACTGCCAGGGAGGCAGGACCCCGTGAGGACTTTATCCAGGGATGGAAGTGCTGGTGCATGCCATTCTTGCCATTCATCCTAACTTCCTGGTGATGCAACAAATGGGTGCCATTTTTGGTGCCCTCCCTCTAGCTAACACGTGGAGGGCATGGTCGGCCCTCCCCACGCATAAGCAGGCTGGGGGACACACCCCTCGTTCCACTCACCCTGTGCATTATTGGAGCTACAACAAGGCAGATGAATGCCCTGAACCCCACCCACCCTGTGCACAACTGGGATGGTTAAGTGATGTGAGCCCCGATCTCCCTGCACAGCAGCTGTGGCCCTATCGGAGTCAGCATACTCATGCAGCCATAGAGCGCCTGGTTCTAGTGGCCAGGAAAGATGGTGCTTCTGAATCACATGGAAAACTCCTACACAAGACCACCCTTTCAAGACTGAGGGGGTAGCCATTTCACCTAATATATAGAGAGAAACAGAGAGAGGCAAAATGAGGAGAGAGAGGAATTTATTCCAAACCAAACAACAAGGAAAATCCTCAGAGAAAGACCTTAATGAAACTGAGATAAGCAACAAACTTAATAAAGAATTCATAGTAATGGCCGTAAAGATGCTCACTGATCTTGGGAGAAGAACAGATGAACACAGCAAGAACTTCAACAAAGTGACAGAAAAAAAAAAGAAAAAAACAAAACAAAACAAAACAAAAAAAAGCCAAAGTGACAGAAGATAGAAAGAAAATACCAAGCAGAGGTTAAAACTACACGGAGAAATACACTATAGGGTTTCAGCAATAGAATGGATGGAACAGAAGCATGAATCAGTGAACCAGAAGCACAGCAATGGAAAACACCCAATCACAGCAGGAAAACTAAAGCAAAAAAGAATTTTAAGAAGACAGGATGCCTTAAGGGACCTCCAGGACAGTATCAAGCAGAATAACATTTTCATTATAGGAGTCCCAGAAGGAGGAGAAAGAGAAAGGGCTAGAAAAATTCTCAAAGAAATAATGGCAGAAAACTTTTCCTAATTCTGGGAAGGAAAACAAATATCCAAGTCCAGAAAACCCAGAGAGTTCCAAATAAGGTGAACCCAACGGTGTCTGGGTGGCTCATTCAGTTGAGCGGCCAGCTGTTGGTTTTGGCTCAGGTCGTGATCTCATGGGTTGTGGAATCGAGCCCCACATCGGGCTCCATGCTCAGCGGAAAGACTACTTAAAGATTCTCTCCCTCTGCCCCTCCCTCTGCTCTCTCTCTCTCAGTCTCTCAAATAAATAAATAAATCTTTTTGAAAAAGAGAAAAGATGAACCCAAAGAGAAACACACTGAGACACATTATAATTAAAATGGTAAAAATTAATAATAAAGAGAAGAAATTAAAAGCAAGAGAAAAGCAACCCACTGTATAAAAGAGAACCATTATAAGGCTATCAGCAGGTTTCTCAGCAGGAACTTTACAGGTCAGAAGGGCATGCATGGCATGATATGTTATTCGAAGTGCTGAAGGGGAAAAAATCCCAACCAAGTATTCTCTACCTGGCAAGCTTATCATTCAGAATTGAAGAAGAGATTAAGAGTTTTCCAGGAAGGGCGCCTGGGTGGCTCAGATGGTTAAGCGTCTGCCTTCAGCTCAGGTCATGATCCCAGGGTCCTGGGATCGAGTCCCGCATCGGGCTCCTTGCTCAGCAGGGAGCCTGCTTCTCCCTCTCCCTCTGCCTCTCCCTCTGCTTGTTCTCTCTCTGTCTCTCTCGCAAATGAATAAATAAAAAATCTTTAAAAAAAAAAAAAAAAAAAGAGTTTTCCAGGAAGCAGAAGCTAAAGTAGTTCATCACCACTGAACCTGACCATAAAAGGAATGTCACAGAGGTACAGGTCTGTGATTCAACAGTCTTACACTGTACCTCTGAAACAAATAATACATTATATGTTTAAAAAAAAAAAGAAGAAGAAGAAGATAGCAGGAAGGGAAAAATGAAGGGGGGGAATCGGAGGGGGAGATGAATCATGAGAGACTATGGACTCTGAGAAACAAACAGGGTTCTAGAGGGGAGGGGGAGGGGGGATGGGTTAGCCTGGTGATGGGTATTAAAGAGGGCAAGTACTGAATGGAGCACTGGGTGTTATATGCAAACAGTAAATCATGGAACACTACATCCAAAAAAAAAAAAAAGGAATGTTAAAGGGGGTTTTCTAAGCTAAAAAGAAAAAGATACAAATACTAGTAGGAAAACATATGAAAGCTAAAAATCGAACTGGAAAAGACAAGTAATCAAGGTAGTGGTTCAACAACTTACAAAGCGAGTATGAAGGGTAAAAGACAAAAGTAGTAAAATTAATTAAAACTACAGTAATTAGTTAAGGGATAAATAAAATAAAAAAGATGTAAAATGTGTTATCAAAAATATAAAATGCACAGGAGGGTAGTAAAAATATAAAGCTTTAGAATATGTTCAGAATTAACTTACTGTCAACTTAAAGGAGACTGTTATATATGTGTTATATGTGAACCTCACAGTAACCACAAAGAAAAAACTTACAGTTAAGAACACAAAGGTAAAAGACAAAGGAATCTCAATATAAAGAAAACAAACACAAAGGAACAAACCAAGAAAAGAACAGAGATGAACAACAAAAACAGCCAGAAAACAATTAACAAGATGACAGTAAGTACATACTTATCAATAATTACTTTAGGTGTAAATGAACTATTCTTCAATCAAAAGATATGGGGTGGCTAAATGGATAAGAAAAACAAGATTCTTCTATATGCTGCCTTATCAAAACCTCAGTGAGCTATCACCTCATACCTGTCAGAATGGCTTTTATCAAAAACACAAGAAATAACAAGTGTTGGTGAGGATGTGGGAACCCTCCTGCACGGTTGGTGGGAATGCAAACTGGTGCAGCCACTGTGGAAAACAGTAAAGTTTTCCCCAAAAAATTAAAAATCGAACTACCATCTGATCCAGCAGTTCCACTTACGGGTATTTACACAACGAAAGCAAAAATACTGATTGGAAAATAAATATGCATGCCCACGTTTATCGCAGCATTATTTACAGTAGCCAAGATACGGAAGTAACCTAAATGTCCGTCCATAGATAAATGTTAAAGAAGATGTGGTATATTTATATAACAGAATATTGTTCAGCCATAAAAAAAGAATGGAATCTTGCCATTTGCAACAACACAGATGCTCCTTGAGGGCATTGTGCTAAGTGAATAAGTCAGAGAAAGACAAGTACCATATGATTTCACTTATGTGTAGAATCTAAAAAAGCAAATGAACAAAACAAAACAGAAAGACAGACTCATAGAATACAGACAACAAACCAGTGATTGCCAGAGGGGAGGGGGTCAGGGGACAGTTGAAATAGGCAAAGGGGCTTAAGAGGTACAAACTTCCAGTTATAAAATAAATAACTCATATGGGCATGTAATGCACAGTATAGGGAATATAGTCAATAACATTGTAGTAAGTTTGTATACTAACAGATGGTAACTAGCCCTCTCCAGGTGATCATTTCATAATATGTAAACATATTGAATCATTATGCTATACACCTGAAACTAATATATATCAATTATAATTCAATAAAAAGTCTGATCTGGAAAATTTGTAATCTTAACTCTGAAATATATACATGCAGTCAGATGCAAAAGGCATGTAATCATTGAGCAGTAATTTAATGACAATGTAGTTTTAAAGGGTAGTGTTGATTACACATCACAACCACAATAGTAGATACATTCATTGAACCCCAACTATATAACATTTATTGCACATCAACATTTAATACTATTTCATGTAATTCTTAGCACAACCCTCTGTGTTAAAGAATGCAAGCCCCATTTCACTGAAGGGCGGGTAAAGGGGTCTCACAGAAATAACCTAACCATCCTGTATGCGACATAACCAGTCAGTGACAGACTGGGACTTTGAATCCAGGTATGTTTACATCCAGAACTTATGTTTTTATCCTCACCCCTATTCCCAAGAGTTTTTCACTGATACTAATGAGTTCTGCTTTTTTAATGAAATGCAGATTCTATTTTAGTGCCATCCATTTTCACTGGGTAAAATCATGGAATATTTTCTTTTTTAGGGATACAAAACCAGTAATAGTTCCTAGCATGGATATGTATGACTCTTAAACTACTCCTGTAATAAAGGAGAGAATTTAGGGAAATACCAGGAAAGCAAAACTATTTGTTTAGGAAGCATTTTGTAAAGAACAGTACAATTTTACATATTCTATATATTATATTTTTCTTCTATATTTCTTGCTTATAGTCACATGAGAAGTAATTTTCACTACAGTGATGTATCTGGAATACATGTAATCTTTGTGTCTTGAAGTGATGGGTAAACTACAAGAAGATGGAAAAGTATTTTATTGAGAAATTAACTTATTTTTCTTTCCTTTGAGTTTGCTTTAGTTATATGTGTAAAAAAACATACATACAATAAAATGAATTTTTCAAGAGAAATAACTTTTTAAAATATAACTAATTTTTTAAATAAAATCGAATAGTTTACCAAATAGAAAGATATAGCTATCACTCATTTTTTGGGCCAAACCACTTTGTGAGTAGGATTTGGTCCATGGGAACTGGTTGTGATCTCTGTGATTTCATTGCCTTTGTTTATGGTGAGTCAATAAAAACTCAGAGGGACTTAAGTTCAAGGCTATAAGTAAGTGGATGATGTAGGACTTGAACTCAGTTGATTAAAAAATTAAAATTAAAATGTTACATAATCAGTTTTGTTTCTGTCTTTCTATGGAGGAAAATTGGATGTTGATAATTTAAACTAAAATACATTGGTTGGGTCTTTTCCTGAATTTAGTAATTCCTTTTTTTTTAATAGTATACTCATTCTTGATAACATTTGTCATTTTTACTTACCTTTCACTTACCTTTTAATCATTTGCATTCAGTATTAAATTTCTCATTAAACTTAAATGTATTGCTTTTCAGACCATCTAAGATTTAAAACAAAAAATTAGACAAGTGCTCGGGTAGAACAAAGTTGTACTACATAAAAGTCAACTTGGTTTTATAATTATGTTTAATTCTACCTATTTTTTTAGTGACTTGTGATGGGGTTAATTAACGATGAGTAATATGTAGACTTTAATACATGAGGAAGAATTTTAGAAGGGTTTTTAAATTTACTTGTGCTTGACAATTTGTTTTTGTGGGTAAAAGTCTGTCTAGCCTCATCAGGAAACAAAAGACTTTTGCATCTTTTCAGCTAGCCATTTGAATAAAATTCAGGAACACCTGCTACCTGAAGAGCATTATCATGTTTTGGAACTACTCCATCTGTAATAAACTGTTGATATTTTAATCAAGATGACTGTGTGCTGTAGGGAATTTTAATATATTTGACTGAAGGCATTCAGGGCTGTTATACTGTTACGATAGAAAAAAAGCCAGAAGTAGAGAAAAATAATGTATTTCAGGAGAGTCCTCCTGATTATAGCAACCTAGTTATGCTGAAAGACCATTACTAAATTAGTTCATTGTTTTATCTTGCTTAGTGGTTCAGAGAATTTGAGAGCAGATGGGGTTGCCCGTAATTTGTTTAATCTAAACTATTCATTTACAGATGAAGGAGCTAAGATTAGGAGGTTATATTTCTTGCCCCAGCTCAGATGGCATTTTAAGAAAAAGAATACAAACCCAGTTTTTTTTTTTTTTTTTTCTGATTTCTCATTTAGAGCTGTGATATTTGTCTACCTGGAAATTCTATCTGAAGATCCTATTCAGTATGGAAATACAGATTTTGTTCACTAGGCAGCGAGAAATGTCAAATCAACAAATGAAAGGCCAGATTCCTTTGCCCATTTAGAAGACGGTGATCGTCCTGGCTCTGCTTTTATCCTCAGTCTAGTGAACAATGAACCTCAGTTGTGTGTAAGGGTTAACCAACAAGAGTGAACCTTCCCATCCTTCCTAAGTCACCAAGACAGACACCATCCCCTACATACATGCTCACACATCCTCAGTCCTCATCTGAGGAGATTTACAATGAATTGCTAACACTACGGGTATCCAACTTTTGGAATGTGTCAGATACATTTTTGGGTTTAGGCGTATTTTGATCTCTTCAGCCTACTGAACATCTGATATTATTTTAGTCATCTTGGCATTTTATTCGTTATTTCAGAGAAAAGAATGTAGGGAACATGGATGGAGAGGATACGTAGAATCTGGATATAGAAAATTGATTTCTCAAAGACTGTCTTATAGATTTTAGACTGTAAATCCATTAAGCTAAGTCTTTAGTGCCAAACTTCACTTATTTTTCCAGAATTGTTTCAGCATGTTAGCAATTCCATCTACATAATTTTGGCTATATTCTATTATTGACCCAGACCAAACTGAGGAGAAAACAGTTTGATTTTTGCATTTTAAGCTCTAGCACACAAGATATCAGCACCTCCGGAGTTTTATTAAATCAGTTGCCACAAGCTCACCGTGCCCTGATTTAGGTAAAATCAATGTTCCTTTTTATCATCTTGGAGAACGTGGCACTATTTGTTCCAGGCTTATTTCTTTTTTTTTTTTTTTTTTTTAAAGATTTTTTATGTATTTATTTGACAGAGAGAGACACAGCGAGAGAGTGAACAGAAGCAGGGGGAGTGGGAGAGGGAGAAGCAGGCTTCCCGCTGAGCAGAGAACCCGATGTGGGGCTCGATCCCAGGACCCTGGGACCATGACCTGAGCCGAAGGCAGACACTTAACGACTGAGCCACCCAGGCGCCCCAGGCTTATTTCTGACTGAGATTTTTCTGAAGTTCTTGCTTCCCCCTGCCCCCCGCCCCCCACATCATTTACCTTTTTCCAATGCCTCACATGCTACCCATGAGAGCTCTTGAGCAGTCAGTGTCCCTGGAGTCCCTCGTGTCCTGAAGAGAGGGTTTCTGTTAAGATGCTAACAGTTTGGCTTAATTGATTCCAGTAGTTTCGCTTTCAAGAGAATCATATGGCCAATTCTAAAGAATAGTATTTTCATACCCTTTCTGCTATTTCCCTTCCATTTCTCTTCCCACTACTGCTGCCACTTTTGTGATCAGTTCCAAGTCATGAACAGATTCCCTTTTTCTGTATGATGTGCTAATTCTTTTACACTTGTTAACTCACTTAATCTTCAGAATAAATTTGCGAGGTAGATATTTTGTTCTAATTTTTCAGGCCACAAAATTGAGACCCAGGTCACATAAATGGTAAATGGTATAATCAGCATTAAAGGCCAATTCTAACTCCAGAATCCATCCTCCAAGCCACTGCATTCAACTTCTGCTATTAGAATTTAAAACATTCTCATATCCAGGAAGCAGTGATATTACTGACCATCCGTGTTTTTCAGTGGCTCTGATCCACATATGTTAGAGAGGGGAATGATTACTTTGTGTTCAACAACTGTTACAGTTTTATTTGTTTTCTAACTTAGCATGTCAACAGCTTGTAACAGTAATTACATATGTATCTAAATCATTCTGCCTCACATCTAACATAATTCAAAAATTTCAAAACCATATTTAATAGCTGCATTCTAATGTTAGTGAGGAAAGAATGAATTAGAAACAATGTAATTTGATTTTTATTAAGAGCAAAGCTAACTAGATAAAACCTCTTAGTTATATTAATTTTTGTTCAAATGTGAAATCTTTAACACCTTTGCAAACATCTAGTCTTTGGGAATCTTCCTCTCTCTTGGCTTTGTAGTATGATCAGACTTGGTCAATAACAACTTTTCCCTCTGAAAACAGAGACCACTGAGCCACCTAGGCTCCCCACTCCAGCGGTTCTCAATTATCATGTGTGTATATGTGTTTCTGTGTGTCACAGATCTCTTTGGAAGTCTGATGAACGTCTTAGTTCTCGTAATACTGTTTTAAATGTATGAAACAAAATGCTAGAATTACAAAGGAAACACTGCTAATTATTAAAATATTTTTAAATCCCAAAATTTGACTTAATGAATGTATGTTAAGTGATAAGATCTGAAGGAGGATGGGATAACTATTATAACTTTAAAGGACTAATAAACATAAATGATATTTTTGAGATATCCCCAGCAGTGTAATGTGATAATAGAACATTTTTTATTATTATTATGGGTGAGAGAGTCACAGGTACTACTAATACCATGATTTGTTGCTTGCATTCATGATTAAAGAAAACACCAAATTTTAGTTGAAGGTAGTGAAAATAAAGATGTATTTCTCTCATCCGTGTTACAGTCTCTTGGAAAGCAATATTTTATATATAAGGAGCCTTGAAGTTTTTTTTTTAATTTTATAAGGGTATCTGTCTTATGTGTTCAGCATGTACATTTATTTATTAAGAAAAATCAGTGTACCTTCAGTTCCCAATAATTGAGGCACAAAGACACCGAAGATAACATTCTATCTGAACCAAGTTCAGAACAGACTAATTGTATATAGGTGTAGGTGATGCCACAGCAAAGAGCTGGTTCAGCAGGCTAGATATCAGGCTTATAGCCAGGTACCGTCAGCTATTTACAGATTGGCTGCTAGTAGATGAATATATTGAGATTTGTCCCCCAGATTATGGAGTGTTTTTTCACATATCATAAGTAGCCTTAGCTATCGATTTTCTGTGTAATATAAGATAGGGGAGAAGGCAGAGAAGAAAAACTATTGCAATTTACCTAGTTTAAGGTGTAATTAGCTAGTTGCTTCACAGGTTTCTCATTCATTTGTCCACGGAAAAGTCATAGGCGCAATTGTGTACAGAGTTGGTCTCTGTAGGAATCCCATGTACCAGTTAATTTCACTTGTTTGTTTCCTGATGATGCTTGCATTTTAACTGTTTCAAATTTATTATGGGAAAACAGTCCTTTGTTCTCTTACTACATTTCATTTTTTTAAAGGACATTGCCTGAAAAATCATAATAGTCTTCAGCACATGGTAGTAAATCTGAATTCACAAGTTCTCATCAGTTAATTTTTAACGCCTGCTCTGTTAATTTTCTATGCAGTTTGTGACACAGGCTTCTACCAAAATAAGTTAGAATTGCTTATCTGTGGGCTTATTATTCTAACTGAAATCACATCTCTGACTCAGAGGCTGCTACAAGATTGGCAATCTGTGTTTACTAATTATAGATCACAGAGTCCAAGTAGAGAAAACCCCCATGATTCACACTCATATGCATTATCAAAATAAACAAAATTCTAATAATGTTAGCAATCTTTGCTCTGTAAGAGATGAATATATCACATATTCTTATTTGCAGTCTTTGGTGAATTTCAGTTAAAACAAATCTTTAAAACAAAATCTTTAAAATTTCTTCAACAATGAAGAAATACGTAGGCTTAAATTCACATTTTCCAGATTAGTGCATCTCTTCATATCTTCTGAAAAAGTCAGAAATATTTTCTATTAATGTGTGAATTGTTTCAGTGAAGGCCTTCTGCAAATTCTGCTGTGATTCCACTTCTATGGATAGCATTATGTGACACATAAAGAAAATCTGGGCACTTTGAGATATACTATGTACTAACTTACACGGTCTATTGCTAACTAAGAATCTCTTTGAGGACTACAACTTCCCTTTGCAAATACTGAGTTCCGGCTCAGTCCCCACTCTGTCCACCCCTTGCTTCCAGTTCGTGCATTCAAACAAATCTTTACTGAGCTTCTACTAAATACACTCCTAGCTGACATGGAGCTTCTGAGTTTAGAGTGGAATTAACTGTTTGCAAAAAGCAGCAGCATGCCATTCAGTCTTTCTATCAGAAACAGCCAGAGCTCACCCATTAGTCCCTGGGTGTTCTTCAATATTTAATTGTCCTCTTTCTGAAATCATCCTCTTTCAGAGAAGGTGACTTGGGACTTCCTGTGCTGTGTTCTTGGAACCGGAACCTCTCCAAGGTTGCATCCTCATTGAGTGGCACTGTATTCCCACACCACTGGGTCTTCTTTCGTGGCCCTCTTACACTGCAGGATGACTCTGTGTTCAAAGTTCTATTTTCCAATGACTGGGGAGCTTTAATGACACCCAGACTGCATCTGCCTTGTTTACCATCCTATTTCTAGCTGTAGCAGAGTGCCTAACATATAGTAGGTACTTTAATTGAATGAGTGAAAGTACAAGCAAGGCATAATTAAATGGCAATTACAGACAAAAAACATTTAATATTCTAGGAATTCAAAAGCTATTAACATGTTTATCAACTGAAAGTCTTTAGAGGAAATAAGAAAAAATTGAACTGGATTTTGACAGTTAAGAAGGATTTAGGTAAATAGAGGAAAGAAGGGAGGGCATTTCAAATGAGAGAACACAAATGTAGGGAAGCATAAGAAGTATTCAGCAGAGTTTACCAATTATCAGTAACTAAAGATACAATATTCATGAAAGAAAGTAAGCATTAATTTAACTCTTCAGTTTATATCTGATACTGTGAAGTTATTATTATTTAATGCAGTGTTGCTTACATATATTTTTATAATTTTCAGTTGTTTCTGATGTATTAACTTATTTTTACCTTGTGTCTTTTTTGGAGGAAATACTATATTCCATGAATGTATTTAATTTTTATTGAAGTATAATTGATACACAAGATAATATTATTTTCAGGTATATATCATAGTGGTTTGCTATTTTTACATGTTACAAAATGATTCCCGTGATAAGTCTGGTTATCAACTGTCACTATACGAAGTTACTACAATATTATTGACTGTATTCCCTGTGCAGTACATTATATCTCCATGACTTATTTCGTTTATAAGTGGAAGTTTTTACCTATTAATCCACTTTACCAAATTTATCTGTTGCCCCCAACTCATACCCCCTCTGGTAACCTACAGTTCACTTCTTGTACCTATGAATCTGCTTCTGTTTTATTTTGTTTTTTAGATTTCACATATAAGTGACATCATACAGGTTTTTTTTTTTTTTCTGTCTGACTTATTTCACTTAGCGTAATAGTCTTTAAGTTCATCCATGTTTTTCAAATGAGAAGATGTCATTCATTTTTTGTGGTTGAGTAGTATTCCATTGTCTATACCTACCCCATCTTCTTTATGCATTTCTCGATCACTGGACACTTAGGTTGCTTCCAGATCTTGTCTGTTGCAAATGCTGCAATAACCATAGGGTGCATATATCTTCAAGTTGGTGTGTTCATTTTCTTTGGATAAATAAACAGAAGTGAAATTGCTGGACCATAAGTAGTCTATTTTTAACTTTTTTAGGAACCTCTGTAATGATTTCCATAGTGGCTGCATGATTTACATTCCCACCAACAGTGCTTTGGAGTTCCCTTTTCTCCACAGACTCCCCAATATTTGTTATTTTTTGTCTTTTTGATAATAGCCAGTCTGACTGGTGTGATTTGCATATTTCCCTCATGTTTAGTGATATTGAGCACCTTTTCACATGCCTGTTCTTGTCTTCTTTGGAAAAATATCTATTGAAGTTCTCTACCCATTTTTTAATCAGATTGCTTTTTTTAGTATTAAGTTGTGTAGACTCTTTATGTAGTTTGGATGTTAACCCCTTATTGAATGTATGATTTGCAAATAGCTTCCCCCATTAGTAGGTTGCCTTTTTGTTTGTTGATGGTTTCTTTCACTGTGCAAAAGATTTTTACTTTGATATAATTTCATTTGTTTATCTTAGCCTTTTGTTGCCCTTGCCTTAGGAGATTGGCCCCCCCAAAATGTTGCTAAGACCAATGTCAAAAGTTTACTGTGTTTTCTTCTAGGAATTTTATGGTTTCAGGTCTTACATTCAAGTCTTTAGTCCATTTTGAATTTATTTTTGTATATGGTGTAAGTTAGCAGTTAAATTTCATTCTTATACAAGTAGCTGTCCAGTTTTCCCAAAATCATTTATTGAAGAGAATTTCTTTTCTTCATTGTGTATTCTTGCCCCCTTTGTCAGAGATTAATTGACCATATATGTGTGGATTAATTTCTGGGGTCTCTATTTCATTGATCTATGTGTCTGTTTTTGTGTCAGTACCATACTGTTCTGATTACTATAGCTTTGTAGTATAGCTTGAAATTGAGGACCATTATACCTCCAGCTTTCTTCTTTCTTAAGATTACTTTGGCTATTTTGAGTCTTTCATCATTTCATGCAAACTTCAAGGATTCTTTGTTCTAGTTATGTGAAGAATGTCATTGGTATATTGATGGGAATTGCATTGAATCTGTAGATTGCTTTGAGTAATATGGACATTTTAACAATATTAATTCTTCCAATCCATGAGTACAGTATATCTTTCCATTTATATGTGTTGTCTTCGGTTTCTTCCATCAGTGTTTTATAGTTTTCAGAATTCAAGTCTTTCACCTCCTTGGTTAAATTTATTCCTAGGCTTTTTATTTATTTTGATGTAGTTGTAGGTGAGATTGCTTCATTAATTTCTTTTTCTCATAGTTATTAGTGTACAGAAACACAATGAATTTCTCTGTAAGTTAATTTTGTGTCCCACAAGTTTACTGAATTCATTTATTAGTTCTAATAGTATTTTTGTTAGAGTCTTTAGGGTTTTCTATAGTGTAATACCATCTGCAAATTATGACAGTTTTACTTTTTCCTTTCCAATTTGGCTGTTTTTTTTTTTTTTTTTTAATTATTATCTGATTGTTGTGGCCAGGACATCTAATGCTATATTGAATATGGGCATCCTGGTCTTGTTTCTGAACTTTGAGGAAAAGCTTTCAATTTTTCACCATTGAGTAAGATGTTAGCTGTGGGTTTAACATATATGTCCTTTATTATGTTGAGATATGTTCCTTCTATACTCACTTTGTTGAGAGTTTTTATCATAAATGAAAGTTGAATTTTGTGATATGCTTTTTCTACATCTGTTGAGAAAATCATATGATTTTTATCCTTCATTTTGTTGATGTGGTGTATCATTGTTGATTTGTGAGTGTTGAACCATTCTTCTATCCCTGAAATAAATCCCATTTTATCATAATGTATTCTCCTTTGAATGTGTATTGAATTAGGTTTGCTAATATTTTGTTGAGGGGTTTTGCATATATGTTCATCAGAGACACTGGCATGTTATTTTCTTTTTGTGTGGTGTCTTTGGATTAGCTATCAGGGTAGTACTGGCCTTGTAAAATGAATTTGGAAGTGTTCCTTCCTCTTCAGTTTTTTGGAATAATTTGAGAAGTATAGGTACCAACTCTTCTTTAAATGTTTGGTAGAACCATCTGTGAAGCTGTCCAGTCCTGGACTTTTGTTTTGGGGGAGTTTTTATTCCTAATTCATTTTCTTATTTTATTTTATTTTATTTTATTTTATTTTATTTTATTTTGTTATGTTATGTTATGTTATGTTAATCACCATACATAACATCATTAATTTTTGATGTAGTGTTCCATGATTCATTGTTTGCCTATAACACCCAGTGCTCCATTCAGTACGTGCCCTCTTTAATACCCATCACCAGGCTAACCCATCCCCCCACCCCCCTCCCCTCTAGAACCCTCAGTTTGTTTCTCAGAGTCCATCGTCTCTCATGGTTTGTCTCCCCCTCCGATTCCCCCCCCTTCATTTTTTCCCATCCTGCAATCTTCTTCTTCTTCTTCTTCTTTTTTTTTTTTTTTTTTACATATAATGTATTATTTGTTTCAGAGGTACAGGTCTGTGATTCAACAGTCTTACGCAATTCATAGCGCTCACCCTAATTCATTTTCATTATTCATAATTGGCATACTAAGATCTTCTGTATCTTCATGATTCAGTCTTGGAAGAGTGTGCGTTTCTTGGACTTTATCCATTTTTTCCTAGGTTTTCCACTTTGTTTGCGTATAACTGTGGCAGTCTCATATGGTTCTTTGTGTTCTGGGGTGTCACTTGTAACTTATCCTCTTTCATCTCTGATTTTATTTAAGTCCTCTTGCTCTTTTGATGATTATGGCTAGTTTATAGGTTTCATTTATCTTTTCAAAGAACCAGCTCTTGGTTTTATTGATCAATAGAATTGTACGTGGGGGTTTTGTTTGTTTTTGTTTTGTTTTGTTTTTTGTTTTTTAGTCTCTACTTCATTTATTTCTGCTGTGATCTTTATTATTCCCTTCCTTCTGCTAACTTTGGGCTTCCTTTGTTTCTGTTTTGTTTTTGTTTTGTTCCCTTAAGGTAAAGTTAAATTGTTGACTTGGGATTTTTCTTGTGTGAGGTAGACCTGTGTTGCTAATCAATTTCTCTTTTGGAACAGTTCTTGCTGCATCCCATAGATTTTGGAACGTTGTATTTCCATTTTCATGTTTCTCAAGGTATTTCTGATTTCTTATTTGATTTCTTTGTTGATTCTTTGGTTGTTTAGTAGCATGTTGTTTAGCCTTTATGTTTTTGCTTTTTCATTTTTTTCTTCATGTGAACTATCCTGGAGAATGGTCCCTGTTCATTTGAAAAGAATGTATATTATTCTTCATTTGGATGCAATGTTGTCTATATATCTATTAAGTCAATCGAGTCTAATGTGTCATTTAAGGCCAGTGGTTTCTTATGGATTTTCTTTCTGGGTGATCTATCTGTTGATGTAAATATGGTATTAAAATTGTCTACTATTATTGCATTACTGTCAATTTCTCCCTTTATGGATATTAATATTTGCTTTATATAGTCAGTGCCCCATGCTGGGTACATAAATATTTATGAATTTTATGTCCTCTTCTTTGACTTCTTTATTATAATGTAATATTGTTCTTTGCGTTTTGTTACAGTCTTTGTCTATTTTGTCTCTGTGAGTATTGCTACTCCAGCACTCTTTACATTTCCATTTGCACAGAATACCTTTTTCCATCCCTTCACTTTTAATCTGTATGTGTTTTAGATCTGAAGTGAGTCTCTTACAGACAGCATATAGATGGGTCTTGGTTTTTTTGCTTGTTTGTTTGTTTGTTTTTTATCCATTCACCTAATGTTTTTTGATTGGAACATTTAGTCCATTCACATTTAAAGTAATTAGTGATAGGTATGTACTTATTGCCATTTTGGGTTTTTTGTTTTTGTTTTGTTTTGTTTTTGTAGTTCTTCTCTGTTCCTGTCTTCTCCTCAGGGTCTTTTCCTTTGTGGTTTGATGGTTTTCTTTAGCATTATGTTTGGGGTTTTTTCCTCTATATTTTTTGTGTACCTAGTGTGCTTGGCTTGTAGTTACCATAAGGTGCATATGTATCAACCTGTATCTAGAGCATCTGTTTAATTTGATAGTCACTTAAGTTCAGACACATTATAAAACTATTACCTTCTTACTCCCCTTCATGTGTTGTTTTTTATGTCTTATTTTACATCTTTTTATTTTTTGTATCCTTTCACTACTTTATTAACTTTACCTATTTATTATAGTTGATTTTGCTGTTTTTGTGTTTTAATTTCAATACTAGCTTTTTAAGTGATCCACTGTCTTTACTATATGTTTGCCTTTATACAGTTTCTTATTTCTAGTTATGGCCTTTACTTTTCCACTTAAAGAAGACTGTTTAGCGTTTCTTTTAAGGCCTGATTAATGGTGATGAGTTCCTTTAGTTTTTTTTTTTTTTTTTTTAAATCTGGGAATCTTTATTTCTTCTTGAGTTCTGAATGATAACCTTCTTGGGTACAGTATTTCTGGCTGTCTTTCCATTTCAGTACTTTAAATATATCCTGCCACTCTCTTCTGTCTTGTAAAGTTTATGCTGAAAAATCAGCTAATAGTCTTAGGGGGGTTCCCATGTATGTGACTACTTGTTTTTTCTTGCTTCCTTTCAGATTCTCACTTTAATTTTTGCCATTTTAATTATACTAGTGTGGATCTCCTTGGGCTCATTTTGTTTGGGATGCTCTGTGCTTCCTGGACTTGGATGTCCTTTTCCTTCCACAGGTTAGGGCAGTTTTCAACCATTATTTCTTCAAATAAGTTTTCTGCCCCTTTCTCTCTCTCTGTCTGTCTGCCTCTTTCTCTCTCTCTTCTCTTTCTGGGACTCCTATGATGTGAATGCTAGTATGCTTAATGTTGTCCCAGAGCTCCCTTAAACTATCCTCTTTTTAAAATTTAAAATTATTTTTTCTATGGGGCGCCTGGGTGGCTCAGTCATTAAGCGTCTGCCTTTGGCTCAGGTCATGATCCCAGGGTCCTGGGATCGAGCCCCACATCAGGCTCCTTGCTCCGCAGGAAGCCTGCTTCTCCCTCTTCCACTCCCCCTGCTTGTGTTCCCTCTCTCGCTCTGTCTCTCTCTGTCAAATAAATAAAATCTTAAAAAATAAAACAAAATTATTTTTTCTATTTGCTGTTCTGATTGCATGATGTCCACTACCCTATCTTCCAGATCACTGATCCATTTTTTTTTTTGCATCATTTAAATTTCTGTTGATTCCCTCTAGTGTATTTCCATTTTAGTTATTGTATTTTTCAGCTTTGATAGGTTCTTTCATAAACTTTCTAAGTCTTTGTTCATATTCTCACTGTGTTCCTCTATTCCTCTCCCGAGTTTGGTGATCATTTCTATGACCATTACTTTGAACTCTTTGTCAGGAACATTACTTATTTCTTTTTCATTATGTCTTTTTTTTTTTCCTGGGTTTTATCTTGTTCTTTTGTTTGGGACTTAGTTTTCTGTCTCCTCATTTTGTTTGACTTTCTGTTTTTGTTTCTACAAATTAGGTAGAATAGCTACTCTTGAAGGAGTGGCCTTGGGTAGGAGCATCCCCTGTGTAGATTGTATGTCCCTGGTGGCTTTGGCAGGCAAGCTGTGTCAGTGCCACATTGACAAGACACCTGGAACTGGACCAAGTGTAGGCTCTGGGGTTCCTGGGTATGCTGTGCCAGGACCACTTTAGTAGGATGGCTGGAGCTGCTGAGGACACACTTTGCTGGGTCTGCCTTAGCAGACCAGCTGGAGCTGATACAGATGTGGTCTGGCAGGAGAGTCCCGTGGTACACCGTATTGGGGCCACTTTTGCGAGATAGTTAGAGATGGTGTGGGTACTGTCCAGGGTATCCTTGGTCATTTCACATGAGGATCACATTGGTGAGGTGGCTGGCTTGGATGCAAGCTGAGATGAAGGGTTCTAGAACACATAGTGCCTGGGCCAACTGTAGCTTTAACTTAACTTTATAACCACATTTATTGAGTAACTTGTAATGTATTTACAGTAAATAAATTGTAATACATCAAATTATAATTAGAAATTAGTTAACTGTATAAACGCTAGTAATAGCAGTGTAATCAAATTTAAAAATAATTCAAATTGCTTTTTGAAAAGCAAAAGGAAAACACTTGAAAATTAAATTATTAAAGATTATTTTTAATGAATTTAGCTTTTAAATTTTGCTTGATATGGCAAACAAATACCAACTGAGCTATTATGTATTCATTCAGATATTGTTGACAATTTTATTTTCAGTAATTGACATGGTTTGTGTAACTTTTGTAGAATTAAATTAAAAATACATATAAATTTTATTTAGTTCTCATAGCCCAAATTATGCACAAAATCTCTTAAGAGCAAATATAATCAGTATTGATAAAGACAGCTAATGGCAGCCAAAGACACACAATGGCCACCTTTCATGATGACTTTAATATTGAGCAATCAATCAAGAGAAGTTTCTCTATTCAGCACCATTCATTTACCAATATTTTGTAGAACTCATCTTGCATACACTTTATGTAATTTTTAAGAACTCCATGTCAGTGCTGCTTATGTGATTAAAAAACGATAGGATTAACTAAATACTGAAGAATAAGATTTTTCTCAGTAACATTGAGCTTTGGAAGGCCACAAACCATTGTGATATCTAAAATTTTACTTCCCAAGAACCAATTTTTGTCCCCATTAAAAGTGTCTGTTATACTCTTTTACTTGCCTCTCTGAAAGTCTCAGCTATGATTTCTGGGCGTCCTCCTCCTCTTCTGAGGACATGATTCTTCATCTTTTCTCAGGACAAGGTTTTTAACTTAACACCATTGCTAAATTTAGTTTTCCCCTTAAAATATTTCTCATCAAGCAAATATAAACACATGTTATCATGCACATTTATCTTTTTGCTCTTATCCATGACTCTTTATTATTCATAACTTTAAAAAATTGATGTCTTTTTATTCATTCTTCTGATACTTGTCACTTTTTACCACTAACTTGAAGGTAGGATACAACTACATTTTATTTTGGGTCTTCCATAATGAATGACTCATTGTAGGCACATAAAATACCTGTTAGAGAAAAGATATATGCATCCTATGTTTATTGCGACATTATTTACAATAGCCAAGGTATGGAAGCAACGCCCATCCTCATCAATAGGTGAATGGATAAAGAAGATGTGGGGTTTGTGTATGTGTGTGTGTGTGTGTGTGTGTGTTGTGTATAGGTGTGTGTGTGTGTATATATATATATACATATATATACACACACACCCACATATATAGCCACAGAAAAGAAATGAGATTTTCCCACTTGCAACAAAATGGATGGACCAAGAATGTATTATACTAAGTGAATAGGTCAGAAAAAGACAAAAAACATATGATTCCACTTATATATGGAATCTAAAGAAACAAAGCAAACTAACAAAGAAAACCCAGACTCTTTAGTACAGAGGACAAATTGGTGGTTGCCAGAGGGGAGGTGGGCAGGGGAATAAACGAAATAGATAAAGAGTATTAAGAGGTACAACTTTCCAATTATAAAATAACTAAGTCATGGAGATGAAAAGTATGGTATAGGGAATATAGTCAATAATATTGTAATAACATTGTATGGTGACAGGTGGTAACCACTTACCATGGTGAGCTTTGTGTAAGGTATAGAGTTGTTGAATCAGTATGTTTTAAACCCGAAACTAATACAATGTGGTATGTCATTAGCCTTTAAAGGGTTTAAGTGAGGTAAGGGAGAGGGGAACTTAAGTGAGGTAAGGGAGAGGGAAAGGCCTTGTTTGTGAGATCTCTGGAAGATTCAGTGATGGGCCAGCTGTCACAGATATCACCTCAGCATCAGGACTCAGTGCCCTCCCCACCTTTTCCCAAACAGGTTTTAGATACTCTAAAATTTGTTTATTAACCCATCCATATCGGTTTTATAGCAACCTTTAACATAATTGTTAACCTTGTATGCTTGCCTGCCCAAATTCCTGTCTTCCTGCCTTCATTTTTAAAATATCAGCTCTAGGGGGCACCTGGGTGGCTCAGATTGTTGAGCATCTGCCTTTGGCTTGGGTTGTGATCCCAGGGTCCTGGGATCGAGTCCCGCATCGGGCTCCCTGCTTGGTGGGGAGTCTGCTTCTCCCTCTCCTACTGCTGCTCCCTCTGCTCATGCTCTATTGCTCTCTGTGTCAAATAAATAAATAAAATCTTAAAAGATAAAATAAAATAAAATATCAGCTCTAGGATAGCATTTTGTTGTTTCGGTTAAAACCATTACCATAGAGAAGATTTAGATTGTCTCTAACCACAGAAGTCTAATGCATATTTGGAGTGTGATGACAGTACTACTTTGGAGAGATCTGCACAGATCTGTGATAGATATAGGATGATGGAAATCTGTTTTGCATGGGATAGTCCTTGTATAACCTATCCCCAGGTAATTATCAGTAGCTCTCCTTTCACTCTCAAAAGTATCCCAGTTTGGATGATAAAACATATGATTACCCTAAGTATATTATTACATAGTAAATCAGTGAAATGTTTAAATTAAGAACAAAAACACTTGTTAGAAAAAAAAAAGACAGATTATCTGTGTCTCAAGAAGCTTAAATATAAACAAGGTGAACCATATATTAATACATAATAACAGGAATTTGCAAAGTGGAAGATTTGGGGTAAATGTTGAGTGGGAGCTGAAGATAGAATTACCTATGCAATCTAGACAGATTGTTCATTCTATATAAAACCACTACTTTTTGGCCCTAAATTAAAACCTTCTATCATGTTGTGGTTGATATCATTCTCTTAAGAATTGAAAAAAAAAAAAATAGGAAAAATAAGATGTTTAAAGTGGATTTGGCTGAAATACTGTTCTTTTTATCAATGAGACCTCTATTTATGGATTTACTTTATGGATCAGACCATACATACCAAATTTACATGAAATTACTCATTGAAGACTTTGATATGGGTCCAAATACTGGTGGATTTTATTTTTCACTAACTATGTGCTGTTTACTATGTTCCGTAGTTGATCATTGTGCATTGCTTTGTCCTCTTTTATGCTAACCCGCTAGTGGCAAGAAAGTGTACTTAGTTCTTCAGTTTTATGAGCTGAGGGATCATTATTCTGAGTGCTAGCATGGAAGTGACATAGAGACGAGGTTAAAAAGAAGGCTAAAATAATATTTTCTGTGAATTCATAGATTTCTTTTCATCAGCATTCAGGAGCCCTAAGGACTTTAGGGGTCATATTTTTAATGAGTTATCTTGACTCTTTTTAACTTCACTGGGGGTCATTCAGCAAATAAAATCTCACCAAAGGTAGAGGTGCCTATGGTTCCTGAATGACAGAATGGTGAGAAAATTCTTTAAGTTACAAGAGGAGGACTTAACTGGTGGTGGGGGGGTGTTCATTGAAATTACTTTTGAGAAAAGCTCTAAATTATAAGGTAGAATGTTGAAGTTAATAACTGTCTTAGCTTCATTAGAACTGGAGCTAATTTTTCTTTGTAGTCAAAAAAACATGGACGTACACAAACACATAAATTGAGAAATAGAAAATAAAACTTCAAATCGCAGTAAACAAGCTAAGCCTTTGCAAAGCAGTTTTGTTCCTTTTGAGGGTTTTTTTTTGTTAATTTCAAGAAATGTCTAAAGAGAAGGTACATTAAGAAAATGGAATAGTCACAATTACAGGAAAATTTTTTCTTTTCATTTTCTTCCTACATTTGAGCACAAAATATGATGGGACCATAGAAATGAACTTTTTTTGCAATGTGCTTTGTTTACTTAGATGTGCAGAGATTTGTGAACAATTTCATTCCTACAGATATGCAATTAGTCGTGATTTTAGAGTGCATTTATGCTTTTTTATTACTCTTCTACCCATGCAGTAATAAACATCATTTAAGAAAACCTTATACTTTTAAACAGATATTTAAGTACTTGAAAAATACTTTTATACTTTGTAAAACAATTAAAGGCGTATTATTGACCTGGAGCTCCAGATAATTTGTAGGTAAGATATAGTAGTATATCTGTATATCTGTAGTATATATCGTATATATAGTATATCTGTGGCTAAGATATAGTACTTTCTATTTCATATGAAAAGTTTCTTATGTCTCCTGTACTCATGAAAATCTCTCATTTTTTTTCCTCCAAACTTTCTAGTCCCAAATATATGGACTTTGTCTATCTTAGACACTATTAAATTTCTAAGAAAATTTTATCAATTGAAACATAGGCAGTGAACTAGAGACAAATAAATGGCAGAATGTTATTCTGACTGGCGGATTCTGTAGATTCACTTTGTTCTCCTACATCTCTGGGGAAATGATGGCTCCATGTTATATTTTATCTTGCACACACAAAGTGTAAATTACTTATATTTTCTTTTAAGTTAGCACTTAGAAAAGTTCTGTTCAATTTATTAACTTCAATGTAAATTGCTAAGATCAGAGTCATTATACAAGGCACAGTACTCAGTCTATTTCTGCTTTCTTATGTATGATCATCACTCTGAATATATATAAAATTCTATACAGAGAAAAGCAAGCAAACTTACTAATTTTTTCCTTATAATTTCCTGTGAATATATTCATGTAAATAAAAGGTCTATATGTGTATTCATGAAGACAGTTAGCATTTTATTCAATAGGTTTTATATAATGACAACAAAAATTCACTCCTTCGAATGGCAAAATTTGTGAAAAGGAGATTTGAAATAAGGCATTGGTAATTTTTGTATATATTCACCTTACTCTAATTTTCTTTATATTTGTGAATTTGGTAAGATACTTGAAATGCCTTCTTTGTCCTTTTTGATGAAGGAATTGGGTACTACTAGCATCATGTACAAGCAGCTATATGACAAATTCATTAGTTTTATGGAAATTTATGTTGGACAAGAAGGGCTACCCCTTTAAAGGGTCACTATTTTCTATTATTTTTGGTCTTGTTTTTATATCTACCACTGAGTTGTTTACCAGGAAGCTGCTTCTCAGCATTGTATACTTCTACTTGCAACTCTCAGCAATATTTTTGGCCATTGATTATTCTGTTCTAGCCAGACCCCTGGCTTGATACCCTCTTGCAGTCACTTTGCTGTTTTCAACAAAAGAAGAGAACTACATTCCCCTTTGAGCCTACCTCCTAGTTTAAAACAAAACCACCAACACAAGTCTTATGTGCATGCCATAGATTTTACAGAAGGTTTGGATCTAATTTGAAGTTTAGAACATAGGAAGGGAAACAAAATTAGTTCCCAGGCTTATTTTTTGCTTCACTTTTGACATTTCTTTGAGCCTATTAAGGAATCTCATGGTCTATCCTTTGATGCATAGGTGGATTCCAGTCTCAAATAACACCATCCCCTAAACATAGCAATTGATCTTGACTTTGGATACACTTTCCTCCCTTTTGCCAGAGCAATCAAAAAATGCCATGACCTATATCAGCTCATTTCCCAAAGTGTGAGGTATTTAGCTGACAGAATATCTCAGTGGGCTTCTGGATGTGACAAAAGATCGTTGGACATGTAGCAAGAGAGAGAAATTTAGATTTGAATCCTATCTCTGCCACTTATTACTCATGACCTTGGGCAAATAATTTAGCATCTATGAGCCACCATCTGGCTATATAAAATGATACTTATAACATGAACTAAAATAGTTTTAGGATCATCAGATGCTATAAGTGAGAGTGTGCTGCGGATACTCTAAAGCACTTAGCAAATTTTACGTCATTTTTTCTTATTTTTTAAAGGTAAACATAGAAAAGGGGAGAAAAAGAATAATTCAGAATATTTATTTTTGTTCTTTTGTTAAAAATAAATTAAGTACTACTATATGAATCATCCATAAAATGAGAGTTTTCATATTGGTTCCATTTAGGTGGAGCCTTTTTTTTTTTTTTTTTTGATGCTGTAACTCATTATCTGTGTTTATTCTCACATATTGTCTGCTTGAATGGGTGTGCATAGAACTCTGTCCCTGTGTTCCCTGATAGCTGAGCCATGATGAGATTCTGTCAGGTGTTAAACTTAGAGTACAAGCTGTTATTGTTTGCTTCGCATAACCCGACTAAGGATCTGTCATTTACGAGATAATGTTTAAAAAGCAGAATGTTGTCATGAGGTGGGTTATTCATGACAAATAAATATCCAGGTAAAACTAAGATGTTTGTTTTAAACTAAAGGAAGGGCATTGAGATATGTCAACATATCCTATTAAAAAAACACCATTTCCCTTTTCCCACATTATGAATGTTCAAATAATCAGCATATCTCACAGGTAGAAGAGCATTAACAACACATAATGCTGTAGACAACTCATTTAGTAGCTCTCTACTGAGAAAAAAAAAAAAAATACAATGCCCACACTTTATCAGAATGCCAGTTCTCCAGAAAAGCACTGAGTAGGAGAAGGATAATCTATTTTTTTAATGATAAATATTATTTTAGATTCCTTTTTTTTTTTTAGTTTTCCATGTATAACACTGTGTCCATCTTCTACCTCTAAATACATGTACAGCTTTGACTCCTGTCTTAAGTGATGATAGGACCTCTCCTCCTATTATTGTAGGCTGTCTTCCACCTTCGGTCCTGATTGTATCCCCATCCTAGAATCTGGCTTGACATGAGCCTGGATTAAATCTCAAAATTTAAGCTCAGGAATCTGTAACTTTTAACCATCATACCCTATTTCCTCTGTAAATGAATAAGGAATTCCTACAAATTGTTAAAGCATAACCAGATGAGCAAAAGATGTAAGTAGGTATTCTACCTAAGACAAAGTACAAAATGGCCATGAACATATGTAGAGATACTCTACCACTATAGTAATCAGATAAGGCAAGTCAGAACATAGGCAGATCTTACTGCATACTCAGTTGTGGAGAAAAATTTCAAAAGGCACTTTGGTACCGAAACAACAACAACCAAACCAAACCAAAACAACAGCAACAAATTTAAAAGACCGTACAGAGTATTGCCAAAAATACAGAACAAAGCAATGAAAGATTTTGAACACTCATGGTGGGAGTGTAAATTCGTGTAACAATTTTGGAAATAACTTGGTAGTACTGAGTAAAATTGAAGCCACACATATTCTATTGGTTGTGTTTCTCCTTTGTACATTTTCTGCAAAAATACTTGCTTGTGTATCCAGGAGTCATGAAAAAAATATTCAAAGCAGAGAACTTATAAATGTTGTAAGCAAGGACCAACCCAAATATCAGTCAAGAAGAGAATGACTGACTGTGACTATTCCCCTAGCATAAAAGGAGAAACAAATATCAAACTTAAACACATGGATGCCATCCTCAAGCACATTTTGGTTTCCAGCCTTGCTCCTTTACTGAAGTTTTGACCCTCCTTTGAGTATTCTCAAGGAATTACCTATCCTGTCCTCCTAATGCATTAATAGACTCCATCAAATAATGTGTGGTATGTTAAAACAATGTGAATCATACATTAGTGGAATACATTAACATACAAAATGTTAAACTATCCAGTTAGGTAAGAGACAAAAGACAAGACATTTCACTGAAGAACATATATAGATAGCAAAAAAAAAAAATAACATGAGAGAGTTTTCAATATTATAAGGTATTAGGGAAATACAAGTTAAATCTACAGTGAAATATCACTACACACCATCAGAATGGCTAAAATAAAAATAAATAATCTCCGCACCAAATGTGAGCATGTAGGGATACTGGGTCTCTTCTCTGTTGCTGAGAATATAAAATGGTACAGCCACTCTGGAAAACATTTCAGCATTTTCTTAAAAAAAAATCAACAAAAAGATATAAATATACAACTACTGTATGATCTAGACATTGAACTTTCAGGTGTTCACCCCAGAAAAAGGAAGACTTATTTTTACATGAAAAGTTGTGCAAAACGTTTATAGCAACGTTATTTGTTATAACCAAAGCCTAGAAATAACCCATATTTCTTTCAGTGGGTGAATGATTAACTGGACTGTGGCACATCCATGGAATGCTAACTTGGCCATCAAAAGGAGCAAATTATCAATACATGGAGCAACCTGGATGTATCTCCAGAGTTATGCTGAATGAAAGAAGACAATCCCAGAACTTTAGAAACCGTATGATTCCATTTATATACCATTCTTGAAGTGACAGAATGATAAAAAAAAAATGGCTAACAGATGAGTGGTTGCTAAGCGGGGTGGAAGAGGGAGAAAACAGAGAGGTAGGGAGAGTGGTTTTTGCGGTTTAGGAAACATTGTGTTACAGCAGCTATGTCATGGTAATGATATTGTGTTATAGTTTTATAAGATGTTTCTCCTGGAAGAACTGGATAAAGGGCATCTCTGCATTATTTCTTAAAACTGTGTAAATCTACAATTATCTCAAAATAAGAAGTTTAGTTAAAAATAACTGTTTCTGGGCGCCTGGGTGGCTCAGTTGGTTAAGCGACTGCCTTCGGCTCAGGTCATGATCCCGGAGTCCCAGGATCAAGTCCCACATAGGGCTCCCTGCTCAGCAGAGAGTCTGCTTCTCCCTCAGACCCTCCCCCACCTTGTGCTCTCTCTCTCTCACTCTCTGTCTCAAATAAATAAATACAATCGTTAAAAAAATAACTGTTTAATTCAAATCCTTTTTTTATTATGTTCAGTTAACCACTGTATAGTGCATCATTAGTTTTTGATGTAGTGTTCAATGATTCATTAGTTACATATAACACCCAGTGCTCATCACAACACATGCCCTCCTTAATACCCATCACCCTGTTACCCCCTTCCCCCACCCCCCTCCCCTCTGAAACCCTCAGTTTGTTTCCTGGGGTCCATAGTCTCTCATGGTTTGTCTCCCTCTCTGATTTCTCCCCCTTCAGATTTCCCTTCCTTCCCCATGGTCCTCTGTGCTATTGCTTATGTTCCACATATGAGTGAAACCATATGATAATTGTCTTTCTCTGCTTGACTTACTTCACTTAGCATAATCCCCTCCATTTCCATCCATGTCGATGCAAATGGTGGATATTCATCCTTTCTGATGGCTGAATAATATCCCATTGTATATCTGTGCCACATCTTTATCCATTCATCTGTTGAAGGGCATCTTGGCTCCTTCCACAGTTTGGCTATTGTAGACATTGCTGCTATGAACATTGGGGTACATGTGCCTCTTCTTTTCACTACATCTGTATCTTTGGGGTAAATACCTAGTAGTGGAATTGATTCCATTCACAGTAACAACAAAAACCATAAGATAACCAGGAATAAACCTAATCAAAGAGGTAAAGGATCTATACTCTAGAAACTACAGAACACTTATGAAAGAAATTGAGGAAGACACAAAAAATGGAAAAACATTCCATGCTCATGGATTGGAAGAATAAACATTGTTAAAATGTCTGTCCAGCCCAGAGTAACTTACACTTGCAATGCCATCTCTATTAAAATACCATTGGCATTTTTCAAAGAGCTGGAACAAACAATCCTAAAATTTGTATGGAACCAGAAAAGACCCCGAATTGCCAAGGGAATGATGAAAAAGAAAAAGCTGGGGGCATTACGTTGCCTGACTTCAAGCTATATTACTAAGCTGTGATCACCAAGACAGCATGGTATTGGCACAAAAACAGACACATAGACCAATGGAACAGAATAGAGACTCCAGAAATGGACCCTCAACTCTATGGTCAACTAATCTTTGACAAATCAGAAAAAATATATCCGGTGGAAAAAAGACCGTCTCTTCAATAAGTGGTGCTGGGAAAATTGGACAGCTACATATAGAAGAATGAAACCGGACCATTCCCTTATACCATACACAAAGATAAACTCAAAATGGATGAAAGACCTCAGTGTGAAGCAGGAATCCATCAAAATCCTAGAGGAGAACATAGGCAGTAACCTCTTCAACACTGGCCACAGTAACTTCTTTCAAGACAAGTCTCCAAAGGCAAGTGAAACAAAAGCAAAAATGAACTTTTGGGACTTCATCAAGATAAAAAGCTTCTGCACAGCAAAGGAAAACAGTCAACAAAACTAAGAGGCAGCCCAAGGAATGGGAAAAGATATTTGCAAATGACACTACAGATAAAGGGCTGATATCCAAGATCTATAAAGAATTTCTCAAACTCAACACTCAAAAAACAAATAACCCAGTCAAGAAATGGGCAGAAGACATGAACAGACACTTGTCCAATGAAGACATACAAATGGCTAACAGACACATGAAAAAATGCTCAACATCACTAGCCATCAGGAAAATACAAATCAAAACCACAATGAGATACCACCTTACGCCAGTTAGAATGGCAAAAATTAAAACAGGAAACAACAAATGTTGGTGAGGATGTGGAGAAAGGGGAACCCTCTTACACTGTTGGTGGGAATGCAAGCTGGTACAGCCACCCTGGAAAACAGTATGGAGGTTCCTCAAGATGTTAAAAATAGAGCTACCCTATGACCCAGGAATTGCACTACCAGGTGTTTAATTCAAATCCTAATGGTGGTTTTGTTTCAGCTTATATACAGCTAAGTCATCTCTGCAGTTTATACAATCAAAGTATTTTCATCTTCCTAATTGTGGCATTAGATTTAGCTCTGTAGAATCTGTATTTCATGGTATTATCGCAAAATGGGCACCATAATAAGCTTATGATATTCCAGATTTTAGTTAATTGGAAGGTTGCTCTTGTCGATCACAAGCTGTGTCTTGAAATTAATACACAGATGATATCCCTGGCTACTTATAGTTTTTTTCAATTTTACCCTTATTTCAGCAATTCCTTTTTCCAAATGTATTATTTTCACACTCTCTGCTTTTCATATTGTCTATATTATCCTATGTCAAGTTTTAGATTTTAACTGATAGTATGCTAAATGGTTTTTGATATTTTGTGCCCAAGTTCAGTTTGGATTTTTTTGTTAAGCTCATTACAAATCACTCTAAGTGAACCTCGAAGCAGTCCTCACAAATGTGAAGCCTAGAAAACAGATACTTTTCTCACTACTTTGAAATTTTAGGTGAAATAATTCTCACTTTGTGATGAAGCTGTAGTCAGGTATTTCAAATCAAAAGAATTGCATAGTACAGGCCTAGCTCTCGACCTCTGGAAATCTAAATTAAATCTCTCAGCTAAGTGTGAACATTGTGCACTTCAGGAAAATAACCTCGGTAATAGATGTGGGAGAGTGGAAACAGACAGAAGCTAGTGAACTGCTTGCCTTTCCTTCCTCCCTCCCTCCCTCCTTCCTTCCTTCCTTCCTTCCTTCCTTCCTTCCTTCCTTCCTTCCAGTGTTTAATGAGAACCTACTTTAAGCTAGATACAGGTGGGAATAAATATTGTATGGTAGCAGCAAACAGATGATTGATTTAATATTCTAAGATTTCTTTTTAGCTTATGGGCTACTTCAGAGGTTTCAGACTTGGACACCACTCCATCAGCAATTGAATATGTGTAAAAGAACATTTTTTTTTTTTTTAAGATTTTATTTATTTGACAGAGAGAGACACAGCGAGAGAGGGAATACAAGCAGTGGGAGTAGGAGAGGGAGAAGCAGGCCTCCCGCAGAGCAGGGAGCCCGATGCGGGGCTTGATCCCAGGACCTGGAATCATGACCTGAGCCGAAGGCAGACGCTTAACGACTGGGCCACCCAGGCGCCCCTAAAAGAACATTTTTAAAAAAGGCTCTTCTTGGTGTCAATGTTTCTTAGCAACATAGTCTCTCTTAATAAGTTATTTGACCATAAGGATTTTTCTTCCACGTTAGTTTTATTGACTCTCTCTTAACTGGACTTTTTGACAAATGTGCTACAATTTCATTTTCAGAAAAGTTTTGTCAATGAGTATATGATTTAATAGGATATCAAGTAGGACACTTTTTGATGAACAAGCTGAATATTGGGCCCCCCTCTTAGGCAACAGCAATTAGGGAAGAAGGACATTTCAAAATATGCTGTAGCAATTGTCTACAGTGATGTGTGGGCCAACCCTGAATGTATAGAATTCGGGCTTATAAGAAGATATTGTTTACACTCCATCCTGTTACCGTTTTAAGCTCAGGAAAGATATGAAGAGTGTAACTTAAAATGTTTGGGTTTGTGAATGGATTAGCCTAGTTCTAAAAACTAGTAGCGGCAGCAGCTACCATTTGTGCAGTATTGGCTAATACCAGTGTTACCCAAAGACTACCTAGCACTTAATAAGAAATTGATAAACATGTGCTTAATGGAGCAAGGTGTAGCTAAGTCTTATTCATCTGTTCTTATTAACTAAGCCCTCTTTTAACTATATACATTATCTCATTTAATCCTTATAATCACTCTATGAAAAGGGCATTATCATTATACTCTTACTCAGAGGGGACAACTTACAGAGTACTCACAACTTTCTAAAGCTGGTGGCTGAGCTGGAGTATAAATCCAGACAGTCCAGCTCGAGCATTCAAGCTCCCAAGCATCACCTCAGGCTGCCTGTCAACTTGTAGGACTTAGAGGTTTGCAAATTCCACATACAGCCTTCACTCAACATCTAGCAGGGAAACAACCAAAGGACACTAAGTACTTTCCTAGAATTCTTTAAGCGTAACAGTAATTTGTAGTTTGGTAAGAAAACATTTTACTACTTAATTATAGAACTCTATTAAAGAATATTTTTTTAAAGATTGTATTCATTCACTTGACAGAGAGAGACAGCGAGAGAGGGAACACAAGCAGGGGAAGTGGGAGAGAGAGAAATAGGCTTCCCTCAGACCAGGGAGCCTGATGCGGGGCTTGATCCCAGGACCCTGGGGTCATGACCTGAGCCAAAGGCAGACACTTAATGACTGAACCACCCAGGCGCACCTCTATTAAACAATTTTAAAGAAAGTATGAGCTGTGAGAGAGATATACACACATTTTTCTGTCACCTTTATTTCACACTGATTATTGTGTATGTAAATTGCATAACACACACTGTATTAAAAAGTTTAGAATGGAATCCACACTTTTAAGGAAGGAAAAATATGTCTGGGCTCATATAATTAGCCCACGTAAATTGAATCAACCAATAATCAATAACAATGGTATTAGCAAAACCCCATCAGTCAGCAAGGAAAGGCAACAAAGAAGTTTGCCACCTCTCAGGAATCTTGTGTGAGCCTAGAAAGTCTCTGAAATAACTTGAAAACCCAGATTTTATGTAAAATGTTTCAGTGGGAAATCCTGATGTACGCTATCTGCATGGTGGAAACACACTGAGCTGCAAGGTTAGTATTAACATGAATGTAGGGCACCTAGAACTTTTAGGGCTGAACTCGAAGTCCTGTGGAGACAGCCACAACTTAAACATACAGCCTCCTGCAAAGGATGGATTCACAATGAAAAATGACAAACCAAGATAGTAAATGAGCCACCCCAAGTCTGTATCAGCCCCCATAAAGCCAAAGAACTATAATGTCATTTCTCTTCCTGAGATTATATCTTGCCATGTTTCTCCTTGTAAATTTACCCATCATCATGGGGAATTCCATGATTGGTGTGTCATAGTCATGGTAAGTGTTGGATGCTTAAAACATTGAGTAAATTAAAAGTTTACAGAGAAGGGGAAAAAAGTCATTCCTGGATAATGCATTTTAGAAGATAATTTTATTCTTACATGTTGAACCTCCTCGATGATACCTAGATTGAAATCTTTGAAAAAAAAAAGTGAGAGTAAATACCAGTTATGGAGTATCTTCTATATGCAGCACACCGTATACACATAATATGTTGTAATTCCCTTAAAGAGCATTATGAGGAGAGCCTGGGCAGCTCAGCTGGTTAAGTGTCTGCCTTCCGCTCAGGTCATGATTCCAGGGTCCTGGGATTGAGCCCATGTTGGGCTCCCTGCTCAGTGGGGAGTCTGCTTCTCCCTCTCCCTCTGCCTGCTGCTTGTGCTCACTCTCTCTATCAAATAAATAAATAAAATCTTTTTTTAAAAAAAAAAGCATTATGAAACAGTTATCTGTTACATTTTACAAATGAGGAACCAATTCACAAAGATTTTAAATCTGACTTCATAGCTTTTGATAACAATGAACTACTACTAAACAGTTTTGAAATTTGGGAGCTATTGATAATTCTATGCTGGCATTTTATAAAATGCCTTTAGGGGCACCTGGGTGGCTCAGTTTGTTAAGCATCTGCCTTTGGCTCAGGTCATGATCCCAGGGTCCTGGGATCGAGCCCCATGTCAGGCTTCCTGCTCAGCAGTGAGCCTGCTTCTCCCTCTCCCTCTGCCACTCCACCTGCTTCTGCTGTCTCTCTCTCTCTCAAATAGATAAATAAATAAAATATTTAATAAAATAAAATAATATGGCTTTAATTTTTTATCATTTTACAACACTACTTCACTTTAGGACTGAGACACTGATTAAAGTTCTCAGAGAAAGCACAATAATACTTCAATATTAATACTCCATTTACTATGCTTTCCCTCTGCTTCTTTCGCCAATTTTCTACTTTCTATTAGATTGATTTTGAGAGATTCTCTTTACTCACAACTTTTGATTCGTGCTTAGAAAAATACATGCTAAATTTCTACTTCGTGTGCACAATTCAATTGGATTATTTCTCTTTTAATCACAAAAAATATAAGAATTTTAGGAAATTTGCATTTGCATTCCTATCTCCATCCATCTATCAGGTTACTATTCTCCAGTTTCTCCTTGTTTTCCTACTCCAGTCTATAGCCAGTTGGGTTTTTTTTTTTAATAGCATGTGTACCAGTTTCTTTCCTCATCTCTGCTTCCCACTTCTTCCTCCTAAGTTAATTTCCTTTTAAATGTAGTACATTATTCAGTAATTTTTTTCAGTTCTCCTAGTTCTAGATACTGTAGCCTTTCTATGATAACATACTGTGTCCAGTAATTCAACTTCTGGATAAGTAATCTCTACTCCTCTTCTAGATGGTGGTTCTAATGGTAGCACATGGGATGCACGTGAAGGGGAGAAACAAAATTTGTTCAGGTGTAACTTAGAACTCATAAAGTAGTTATTGACAAACCATTTTGCCACAAATAGGATGGACACTATATGATAAGGTTTTAAAACACATTGTTAAATAAGTGATTTGTGACTTGGAATTGGGAAGCCAATTCCCAAAGGTAAAGAGAAGTACAGAGAGTAAAGAGAAGTACAAAATTCCCAAGTTTGGAATTGGAGAGGTCAGGGTAAAAATTACAAGTAGGAAGAATCGGGAAGTCAGAGGAGAATAAACTCTTTTTAGGAAGGAAGGTGATGAAGTAGTTTTAGGTTATGTTTTAGTGCTTAGGTGACGTGGGGCATGTAATTTGAATTGTGCAGCTGTGGCCAGGAAGACGCTGGAGGGGGAGATGAAGACTTGGTAGTCACTCTCAGAAATGTATTAAAGTTGTGGAAAAGGATGTAAAGATTAAGTTTCAGTGTGTAAGGAAAGTGTGAAGAGGTCTTAATGACAGCTGTTGACAATCAATGTTGTGATCAGCATCTTCTGAGCCACCTATTTCCCCAAGAGCTCTATAGGTTAGCAATTTTCTGGACCGTTGTGGGACTCAGGAAATTTCTTACAAAATTTATAAATTGCATAATCTTTTACATAAATATCAAAACAGCAGAAAGCATCTTGAATACACTGTAAGTCTTTACTACAAACCAAACCTTCCTCACGTCGATGCTGGGCAGCCCCAAATGCGTGGATGTTTTATTTTCCAAAAGATGATCAATAAGTAAGCTGGCTGGAACTTGCAACACATTTTTCTGTAGAAAGAATATTGTAAATCATGGTTTGTTTCAGAAACCAGTCTATAAAACCCTATTGAGACTGTAATACAGCTCTATATTGGAAGTTAAAATCATAGGTATAGAAAACATCTCTTTCTTTTTTTTAAACATCAGAAACATAATTAAGCACATGGGACAGACAAAATAATCTTCAGTAGATACAATAATTTTTAAATGTGTTGAATTAGAGATAACTAAACCAAATGGAAAAAATGCCTTGAGTAAAATGGGTTTTTAGATTTATTTTTGGATGTTAGCAATTGAGAAAAATTTATTTTGGGAGTGATAAAATAAATGGAGAGATGTGGAGACCAACGGGAATTCATGAGCAATCTCAGAGTCCTTGAACAGTTATTGTACTTTTCTGTTCATTTAATTTTATTTTAATGCTTTTTACTTTTTTCCCTTAGTATTTGTAGATTGCCAACACTAACAAGTTTGTTTTATTTATTTGAATTATAATTAAAGCAAATGTTTTTATTTGAGAGCACCAAACTTTCCTAACTGACTGCCTCTCCTAATCTTTCATGGTTAAAATTTCTTCTAATTTTCCTTTGGATTAATTTTCTCTATTTTACTTTGTTATATTTTCCTTATTATTATTATTTTTTGCCTACTTCCTTAGTGGAAGAACCTTTCTGACTTGTCAATCTTCTTTTTTCTGTTACATATTTGTTTTACTTTGTGCCTCTGACTGGACTTTAGTCTTTATCTAGAAAGTATCTGAGCTCAGTGTCTGAGGTCTTCACACTGATGTTACTGCCCCTTTAATTTACCTCCCTGAGAAACTCATATCCGGGCACTTCCCAGGTCCATGTTCAAATTCTTCTACCCCAGAGGTATAGACTAAACCATAGGACTTAAGATGTTATAAAGGTTCCAGTGAACTGCTTTAAGCAATTTGTTGTGGAGCACTATGGCCTCTTACCAAAAATAACATTATGTCCTCAAAACTAAAGCAGTAAGATTGGAACAGGAAGAAGACCTCTGAATCAGGTACTGTGGGCATGGGAAGGTGGCTCACCCAGTCTGCTGAGTCAAACAGCTAAACTTAAAGGATGCCTAACAGGAGATGGACAGGGTCTGCAGGACTTGGGTGGAGATGATAAGAGCCTTAATAGCCACCCAGATAGATGGCCAACCAGCTAAAGCACACATACTCGTGAAACACAGCCATAAAAGGATTTTTCTATCTGGGAATTGATCATATCTTCAAATCAGTGTAAGATCTGTATTCATTTAAATGAAGGTTGGTTGCATAAACTTCTCAAAAATAGTTAATGATACTGCGATTCCCCTTCTGAGTTATTAGACAAAATCAATAATTTAAAGCCATAATCCCTCTAATTTTTGAGAATCTATTAGTTAAGATGATTTGTATTTTCATAAATAATGTATTATTACACTGTATTATTACACTGATTTGTATTTTCATAAATAATGTATTATTACACCGGCTAATTGAGTTGATTCGCATATTTAAGCATGATAAATGGCAATCAACACGCCATTTCTATATGTTGATCAGACAGGAAAGCAGAATATTTTTAATAGAACATACACAAATTACCAGACCGTCTTAATGGCTGTTTCTTTGTTTGTTTTTTTTAATTCGTGAATGTTCTCTTTTAAGAAATAGATCCTAGGGAGTAGGTGATTTCTATAGACTTCCACATGATAACTATTTTTTAAAAGATCCTAGGATAGTTTTCATATTTCATGGGTATAATAAAAGAATTTTAAGATGTGAAAAACCCTGGCTGTGTAATACTGCCAGTAAGAAAGTGTATGCTTATGGTTATGATCTCTGAACAATTAACTTGTTTTGAAGTGGTCAGGTATTTTTGTCTCTTTTGTTCATAGATGAATTCCAAGCCTCAGGAATTGGGCTTGGTAAAGAGAGACACGCAGCTACTCATTTACTGAATGAATTAGACTTTTAAGGAAAAATTAAGGGGAATCTTGTGGCTTGTTTCTGGCTGTAAACAAATTGTCTGTTTATAAGAAAGCACTGGTCGCCTGACAACTAATTTGCCCAAGGGAGCAAGGCAGAAGTCATGGTGTCTTTTACCACCTAGGTGGGCACTGGGGGCCACTTGGGAGGCTGACTGCCTGATAACTACTACTGGATTAATCTGCATTGATGTAAATTCTCCTTGTTTGTTAATATATATTCAGCAGTGGCTCATGCCTAGGTGAAAAAAAATAAATTTCAAACCTGTAATCCTTGCTAAATTGCTCTCAACAGTTGGCAGTAACCAACATTCACATCCTTGTCCCATATGGGACCTCTTGTTACCATCCGTGCGTGTTCTGGAGTGTAATCTCTCTTCCTCCTCCTTTTTTTTTTTAAGGTTTTATTTATTTATTTATTTGAGAGAGAGAGAGAGAGAGAGAGAAAGAGAGAGAGCATGAGCAGGGGGAGGGTTGGATGGAGAAGCAGGCTCCCTCTGAGGAGGGAGCCCAACATGGAGCTCCATCCCAGGACCCTGGGGTCATGACCCGAGCCGAAGGCAGATGCTTAAGTGACTGAGCCACCCAGGCGCCCTCTCTCCTCCTTTTGTTTCCTTGTCCTTTCACCTGTGTTTTCAGTCTCACCCTCTCACTGAATCAAGTCAGCATGTAAACACCTCCTAAAAATCCTTTACCTCTCTCATTCCTTACTTCAATTACCATCTCTTTATTCAGCTTCCCTGCTCTCACTTCTTCAACTTGTATTCACCTTATTCACCTCTCGAAACTTCACTGAATCTTCTCATGGCAAGGTTACCAGCTTTATCTCACCGAAGCCAGTGAACACTTTTCTGTGCCCAAATTGCTTGGCTGCTTGTCAGTATTCGACATCTGTGTCCATCCCTGCTTAGAAACACCTTCTTTTTCTTTTCTTAGCTTATGGGATGTTCTACCTTAATGGCTTTATGCTAATTTCTCCATCTTTTCCTTTCACATCCTTTTCCAGACTGTTCTATTTCTGCTCAACTTGTAAAATACTGATTGACCTCAGGACAGAATCATTGCTTCCTTGTTTTCTACTCTTCATGTCTCCTTATGTTATTTTGTCCTTTCATTTAGTTTAAGTGTTCACTGTTTTATTCCTTGTCTCACATCAAACTGTCTAATGAATTCAATTTCCAGTAAGTTTAATATATCCAAATTAAACTTTGATTTTGGTGCATGCTTTAATGCTCCCTTATTTTTATAATAGCTTCATGTATGCATGATTTATCTTCCCAGAGTGGTTGTAAGTACTCAGTTTTGAAATTGTATTTCACGCCTTTATATCTGTCATGACATATAACACAAGAAGAAGGAGCTATTTGGTGCTTAATACTCATTGAATTCAATTAATGTATCAATATGGCAGGAGGAATAAACTCTGTAAAATAAATTCAGTCTTTGCTCCAGGCGATGAAACAAATTTACTTCTAAGTACAGTTGTTAATTAACCTTTATAATAATTTACATAAGCAAAAATATCTAAAACTGTGTCTTAAGCACATGTAACATTTTCAAATAACATTTTCAAAAGAATATGCTTTCATGAATGGGCTTAAATGAATAAAAAATGCTTTTTCTAGATGGACACCATTCCTTTTCATTTATGACTTGTGCAGTTATTTTTACTGCTATTTTTATTCATTTCTTCACCACAATGTAGAGTGTGGGGTTCTCAATTCAAAGTTACGATCAATCAATCGATAGATAGATAGATATGATAGACATATGTATTACATTACAAATCACATCATATAAATATGTGGTGTCATTTTAATATCATTTCCTTGTCTTTCAACAAATGTTTACCAAGTACCTATAGCGTTCCTGGCCCTGGGTTTACAACAGCAAACACAAACACGCATAGACCTCTGCCCTCTGGATTAATTTCTCTTAAGGCAAATAGATTCACCTAAGAGAGGTCTTAGCAATTTTATATTCATGAACCCATGAATATTATCATCACAAATAATGCAAATATTTAGGATAAATGTAGATCTTCATAGATAACTATGTGCTCATAAACTATCATAATATCAGTGCTTAAGAGAGAGATATATTCAGCTAGCTAGATAATACAGACAGATGGATAAAATACACACTACCAACCCTATACACACATATGCATTGCTTTCAAACATTAATGTCATAGTTTAGAAGATTCCAAACTAAAAATAAAATAAAACAAAGTTTATAATTTTCAACATAATTCACTATTTTTTAGGTATGTTTTATATTTTCTTTGGAATTTTAGCATAAGCATTTTGGAAGTTAGGGTTAAGGTTTTGTTCTTTGAATACACTCCAACACCCACTATAATGTCTAACATGTGGTAAAATTATAATAAATGTTGGTTTCTAGTGCCTTCCATGATGTCCAAGTTGTTTACTATCACTGAGAATAATTCCAGAATAGGATGGTAGCTACACTGTTATGGTCATATGGCTTTCCTTAGGTACATTTCTGATTACTGAAATTACTGCAAAATGAAGACTTGTCATATTCTATATGTTAAGCATGATGAAAAGCTTCTTTTCAGAATCATATAGAGAATGTCTTCTTATCCTTAAACGTAAGAAAAAAATTATATATTTCCTTTCCCAAAATAAATTGATCATGATTTTCCACCAGTTTAACCCATAAACCTCTTATGATTTCTTCCTTTCTTATGGCCAGCGTCTTAGTTCAGGCCCTCGTCCCACAGAAACCTCGGGATTGGCCTCTCTAACATTCTGTCTTCACAAGTCCTTTACCAGCTAGGATAGCGGTCTCTGTCTCTTTTGCCTCCTTTATCAATCCACAAAAAGTAGGATTCTGGAACACATATGTAATCATTTCACTTCATTATTCAAGATCGTTTGGCAGACTCCTGTTACCCTCGAGGATGAACTCAAATGGTTTCAATATGCACAACCTTCTCAAGCTAGCTGCTTTATTTTCCCACCTCCGTCCACTGCCAACTGAGTCCCACATGGTCTATACTCTAGCCACTCCAGTCTATTAATGCATACATTTCTCTCAGTAATGCATGTTCCTTTGTGATTTTCATAGCTTTATGCATGGTCCTTTCGGAATGCTCTTCCTTATTTTAAATAAGAAAAAAAATCCCTCTTATTCTTCAAAACCAATTCAGTATTACCACTTCCATGAAATATTCCAGCCAAAAACAGGTGGCCTTTGCATTTTGCTCATACTTCAATTATAGTGGTTGTCATATTTTATATTTTATATTATATTTATACCTTCTCCCGTAGTCTCTGAGCTCCTGAAGACAGTAGGTTTTCTTATTCATAGGCCTAGAGCCAGGCATGATGAATGTTTACTGAATGAATCAATGGACTAAATACAGTGCTGTTATTAGGAAGGGAAAAACAAGAAGAGGACCTAAAGTGAGGTGTTATTTTCCTTGCCCTCTATTAAATGTAAAGATAAAAGTTATCTGCCAAAAGAAGAGCTATCACGTATTTCTTTCCATGATATCTTATTTGTGGAATCACTGTTTTCTTGAAAAAGAAACAAATAAGTTTCCTCTAAAGTCATCTCTATATTTAGCTAATGCTCATCAGTGAACCATAGTCTGGGTTACAGGTCATTTCATCAAGTTTCAGCTAGAAATGGAGCATGCTGTTTTTTAAAGCCCTATTATTATTGTTTCTTTTACAGTCTTCTCTGCATTTATTTTCTTTGCCTGGATTGGATCTTTGCCATCCATATTGGATAGCAATATTGTAAAACAAAAGAACACATTTTCTTTGCAGAAATTTTCAGGGATGAAGATCTAAACAACAAATATAATGCAAAGGGGGCAGTGATATCCCCAAAGGGGCTCACAACATCCCTCCTATGAGAAACTACAAAGTATACAGGGCTGTGAAATCATCTTCACTACCAGTGTCAAATGTGTACATTCAATTTTCTTAAAAAAAAAAAAGAGGGGCTTCAAACCATTAATATGGTTTTGAAGAATAAGAGGGATTTTTTTTCTTACTTAAAATAAGATCATTCCGAAAGGACCATGCATAAAGCTATGAAAATCACAAAGGAACATGCATTACTTTTCTTTCATTTTTTATTCATTTTTATTTGCTCACATAATTCACTTGAGTACCCTCTGTTACACTTAGAGAAGGACTCTATTGGTCCACTATGGACTCTCAAAGATGAAGGTAAATCTTACCAAAGATAGGCGGGACACAGTAGCTAAGCTAATGGGAAAGATCTTGTGCTTTTATCATCTGTCTCAAAGGGATTCCTTTTCCAAATCTGTCAAAACAATAATAACTCTTGTTATCTTTTTCTGTCACTATAGATATTTCTGGTGTGCGTGTGTCATGCACGTGTGTGTGTGTGTGTGTGCATGTGTGTTTTAAACCTGGAATTTGCGACACACTGTATTGCAGATATTCTGCTAATGAGAATCAGGATTTGAACCCTGGCTCTCTAATGCACTCTGATTCCAACCACTGACATTATAATGATGGCTTTGGAGATATGCAGAGAAACTCACTAACTTAAATAAGGAATAACAAGTAATACCTAATTCACTTGGGGTCTTTGTGGGACAAGATAATCTTAAAAGAGGGCACTTTTAATTCTTGGTTAGAGGCCACAGTGAAATAAGTACGAGACATTACAGACACCAAAGTCTTATAATTACTCTGTCCCTGGATAATTACTCCAGGGTTAGAGAATGTTTAAGAGCTTTACACACTGAAGAGTATAAGAAAGAAACACATTTTATCATTGCAAAATTGACCAAATGCAGCAGTGATTAATTGCTGCTCTAGTTAACATATCCTGTATATCCCTCTCAAATTAATATGGTTAGAAATATCGCTGATTTTTTTCTGCTCTCAGAGTGTTGGCTTGTCAGATATACATAAAGAAGATTTTTATAGTTCATCATATTCCTGCCAGTCTTCAAACGCAGACTGTTATTGCATGTTCTTTTCTTTCTTTCAAAACAGGACAGGGTTAAAACTCTCAACTTGAAAGACATGTAGAAAGTTTGGCTTAGTTACAGGGATTTCAAAGACCAGAGCCAAAGTTAATATGTTTGTGCCAAGAAGAAGGATGGAAGGAGCCTATGACTGGATCCATCTGTAGCAAATTGCCTTTGATGATGCAACAAAAAATAATTAAAGCACAACAAAGGACAGTGAATGATCCCAGTAGTGAACAAAATCCTCTGGAAGGCTGATAAAAATACTGGTGCAGAAAAACAGCATTTCTTCCAGGAAGAGATTTTGAGAAGGAAAATCCATTTCTTTAACCTTTAAAGAAATCTTACTGATTCTATGTGGGCTCTGCCCCATTTACATTCTTTTCTAACCTCATATTGGCACTAATAATATTCAGTAAAATTGACTCTGAAGCCCTGAGATGGAATGCCACTATGCAATATCTTTGCAATTTTATGATCAATAAAATACCCTTATGCCAGAACATAGTAATCAATGCATGAGAAATGAATTTCAAACAAAACAATAATAAAAGTATTAGCAAGATAAATATCTTTTAGATATTAAAAATGTCACATATAGAAAATAAACATAGCAACATGTAGACTACAACCAGAAGACCTACAATATTTGGAGAAGTCATGAATTAAAACCTGAAGGCTTATGAGATAACATGTTAGAATTTAAGAATGATGAAGGTAATTATTACCCCATAATATTTGTGCATAAAGTGGTAATTGCTTTCTGGCTCCAAAGACACAGAGTTAGACTGAAATTTAACAAATGAGAATTGCGTTTTTATACCTAATGATGAGATGTAGAATACTCTGGATCTATGGTTTATGGGAACAATGTAGAATAATTACTACATTATATAATCTTCTAAGCCAGATTTCATTTCCTGTCTAGAATTCTTTCCTAAAGTTTATTTGCCTGAGTTTTCATTTTCCCTCCAATGTGGGAAGTTTATGAAGCCTCACTAATTGGGCTGAAATTTCTATGAGAAATGCAAAGTGTGGAATAATGATAGCATTCTCATTCTTCACTCTTGTGCCTCAAGGATACCCCCAAGAGAAGTAGTTTGGGTTTGCACTCTTCTTTCTCGTTCCACTTTAGGGCAATTCCATCATTAACCAGGCTCTTCCCTCACTTGTCATGATCATAACTAATCTTCTCCTAAGCAGTGAGGTCCCAGATGGGCTTCTCAAGCCCTTGCAGCGCTCACTCTATATTCAATGGCTGCTGGGTTATGCTGTCAGGTTGGAAGAGGCCCCTTAGGATAGAAAGAATGAGAGATTCAGCCAGAAAATAATGTGCTTATTCCAATTGAAGAAGTTTTGTGAAGCCTAGTGATTGCTATATGAGGTTCAGCTAAATCTGGCTTAGTAGATTTTATAAGGTGGTAATTGTTTATATTGTTCCAAAAAGCATAGGTCTACCTATTTTATACTCTTGCCATTCCATGGTAAAATGCAATCCTATTTACTAAGTTTTACTCCAAATCTGTTTCTTTGGAGACAGAACTTTACTACAACTCTATGAACAAACATCATAATAATTATTTTTACTATCTTTAAGGTAGTCTATTTTAACTCAAATGACCATGATTTAGGAATATTAGGCTTTAAAGTTAATATGAAACAAAAATGACCAAAAACAAACACCATAGAATGAAGTACTGTATGCAAATGATGATATCAGGGTTTAGACTAAATGCATTAAATCATTAGTGTCCTGCCTGCATGTAATGTAGGACAGGTGTCACTTTGAGTACCCACAGAAGAATACCAGAGTATTGAGAGACCCCATGGCAGGTCGTCATCTATATAAAGACATGAGACAACCAACTGACCCTGCTGCCAAGAAGGAAGAGAGGAGAAATCAATGGATTGGGGCCATGGAAGGAAGGTTATGCATTCCTTCCACACGTGATGCCCAGAACCTAACTATTGACAAAGCTGAAAGGAGACTTGTATAATTGGCAGCTGCATGTCACCCTGAAGCACTTCCTTCTGCTATTCATGAAGGCCAGGACGCAGCAGGGAATCTGATTTCAATCAGCATAAGGACAGCCATCCTACCAATGAACACAGTGTGACATAGGAAGCGGCTGACAAATATCACAAGAACGAAAGGAGATGATTATGTCATGTGAATCATTTATGTGAAACATTGATCTAATTAGGGATGACATGTAAAAATATAAATGAAACCAGTCAAGAGATTGATGTAACATGTAGAGTCTAAAATAGAGCAAAGAAAAAGCCAGTGTGTTTGAAATATATATTTAATTAAATGAATTGAACCAAGAGTGTGGAAATCCAGCTCATATTTCTGGAATTATGCCAATTGTTCCTTACTGTAATCTTAACTGATTTCAGCTCAAGCAGTACTAAAGAGATATTACTGATTGTCCTTCACACAAACATACATTACTATGAGATCTGCCTCTTTACAGGGACATTTCAAAAATCAAAGCTAAAGTCATTATCAGTATACAATTAAAATATTACAGAAATGGATTTGTTGCTTTTGTGAAATGGACAATTCACTCTTACCTGATTTTGTATTCAGAAACTCCTTCAGTTGTGTTTGGTATTAAGTATTAACATTTGCCCTAAAAATCATGAGTTCATGCTCTCTAAGTCTTGAAATGGCTGTTGTCCAAAAGTGATAAAAATCTGAGCTGAGTTTGCTTAGCAACAGATGCCAGCAAACAGATTAGCATCAGATACCAGAAAATTTGGGGGCTGTAGGTGAAAATGGGTGGCTCTTTAAAACTGGATATCAAGAGATTCCAGGAGTGGGAAAAAAAAAAAAAAAAAAAAAGAAAAATGCAACAAAGGGGAAGAGGGTAGGTTTGGAACCGGGGGGCCACTTTCCAAAAAGATATTAATGGTTGACATGAATTACTTTGGGCTTTGTCTTTTAAAATATTGTAGTTGTAAGTTAATCACATCATTAAAAGTTGATTAGGAGCTATGTCTTCCCTTTCTTCATCCGCCAGAGTGGTTTTCCAAGACAATGGTGATCTGCCCTAAGACAGCTGTTAAATGACAGTGTAAACTCCCACTCTTTTTATTGGTCCTTAAAAATACCAGTCTTAGCCTCCGTAATAGAATCTTGGTGGCTTATTTTGATTTCAACTCAGTTTGGTCTTCACCTGTTATTCATGATTTCTCCCTTAAAAGAGAATGGCTCTTGGGGAGCAGTAGCATGGAAAATGTTCTGGTGGACATATGTATGTGTGTGTAATGGCAGTAGATGCATACACACAGGTGTATATAAACATGGCATAGTAGATATACATACACATGTCTGTGTGTACAGGTATGTGTATACCTGCCTACACATATATATGTTTTCACTGGATCCCAATGAATGTGCCATCAGAGGGAGGTTATGACTGTTCTTAGCGGGCTATAGTGAACTGCAAGCATGAGCAGAAGCAAAGGACCCTGTGCCTCTTCTGTCTCTTGTATTAAAAGAGCTGCATGCATGCTCCTGAGATGATTAGAACTGCAGAAGGAAGTAAGAGGGAAAAGATCTCCAGCAGACATTTGGCTCTACTTCTTGACAGGACAAATGTGCAGACCTCTGTGGTCTGTGGTCCAGGGCATCATGCAGTAGGATGATGGCGGGGTAACCGTTTTGTCCTTAGAGTGTCCTTTGAGTGCCAGGTACCAACTCATTCCTGAGTCTCCCCTCCCACAGGAATGCTGGGGCACTAATCTAATCCTTGAGACTGAAGAGATCTATGTATCTCATATTTACATATTTATATTTATTTGTTTTTCTCATTTTTATTTTTCTTCATCTCTCTCCCCAAACATCTCACTGGAAAGAAATCCCTCACTGGATGAGGGATGACGTTGTTTAAATAATTATGATTTAATTTTTAATGTACTAATAATGTTAAATATTCATGCATGAAGATACTGGTAAAATGTTCGTGTGTCCTACATGCCAGGCATTGTGTTAGCAGCTTTAAATGCTCAATCTCTGATTCTCACAAAAGACAGAGTAAATATGACAGTTTTCATTTTTCACATAAAGAAAGGGAGGGTCATGGTGGTTAAAAACATGTCTAATTAGTAAAGAACTGGGTTATTTCTGTTACACTCCATTGAGCTCAAAATAAATATACTTGAGTCAGATTTGAATGTATTGCAAGATTGTAGTTTCTCTGTCACCAACCGTGTGGTTTAAGGGGTGGGAAATACCAAGAAAAAGCATCCAAGTCTCATGGAAGGCATCACTCATTTTTCTGCTAAGCCCACGGGTAGTTTTGGAATTTTCAGTCTTTGATAAATGAGAAGAAACATTGGCATCTCAAATTTATGGATAGAACTTTCTATCATTTTTATTCTTTTAATATATTCACTTAATACTTTTCTAATTACGTTCCTCTTTTCAGTGTGTGTGTGTGTGTGTGTGTGTGTGTGTGTGTGTGTGTTTGTCTGTTTGCAGCTTTTCACTAATTAATGTGGCCACGAGGAATGTCAGTGGCCGACATCTAGGTCAGTGTACTAGGATCTGCTTAATTTGTACCATAAGTTTTTTTCTTAACCACAATATTATCACTTAGTTTTATCATGTTATACTCTAGCATCTCCATTTCTAATCTCTGGAAAAATACAGGAGTAAATAAATGCAGTAATTATTCCTTACACATAGTATTCTTCCCTAGTAAATTTCTTGCCATTTGTTGCTGAGTAATTAACCCACCACTAATGGGCATTTGGGTCTCAGTGATGTTGCCCAAGACTTTAAAGGATGCACACAGCTCTTTTATGATATTAAACCTTAGTTTGGCTCTCATATTTTGTGTGTGCATGTCTATGTGTGTGTATGTATACATATATTCAATTTAATATATATATATTGAATTGAAAGGCCAAACCAAATCAAACTTTCATTTATAGTTCTTATTCTAGCATTTCAGCAGTTAAAATGTCTAGATAATAAATTATAGAGTGAGCGTTGTTCTCCTTTTAAAGAGAAATAACACATTTGGCCTAGCAGGGGCATAAACCATGTCTTACAGATGGCCTCTTGTTAGCTGAGCTCTCTAGTTCCAGGTAGTAGGCAGCAAGAAGCATGGGCATTAGATTCAGACAAATCCGAGTTCAGTCTCTGCTCTGCCCTTAAATTGCTTGCTGTGTGTTCTCAGCTTCAAGTTTCATAACTACTGAGACTCTGTTTTCTTATTTATAAAGTGAATTAATAATAGGTATTTTTCAGGGTTGTTTTTAGCATTATAAGACTGTATCTAAGACCCCAGAATAATTATAGCTATTACTATGTTAATATTATTATAATTCGTATATAGTATATACATATAAGAAAGCAAATAAAAGGTTCAATTATTTTATAATTTATTGAGCATCTTCTGTATAGGAGATACTTTACGTGGCATCTTTGATAGAGGAACACAGAAATAAGACATGGAATTTCCCATGAAGGAATTCATCCCAATAAGATACATACATACCTGCACACATGCACGCATGCACACACACACACACACACATGCACATATATACTAAATATACTAAATATATATATATGTACACTAAATATATATATACTCTCTATATATACACACTAAATATAACTACATGCATACATATACAAGCAGACCAAATATCAAATCACGTGCATTAATTTCCTGAGCTAGAAACATCAGGAGCTGTAAATGCTTGACCTCTTTCTCACCACCTGTCCAGAATCTCTGACCATTGTCAACTGTTCTAGATCAACGTCCCCACCTTGTGGACAGAATAAAGAGTCTGACCCCACATCACTTTCCCTTACTGCCTTCATTCAGATTTTGGGAAGACATTACAGTAAACCTTAGTATGGCTCTCATATTTTGTGTGTGCATGTCTATGTGTGTGTATGTATACATCCAAGTCTCATGGAAGGCATGAGATGGGGAGAGAGGCTTTGGTAATCTGGATGTGAATGGGTCATCTCTAAAAGATTTAGCTAGCATTCACTGCAGGCTCCATATTTGGTGAATTTTATCAAAGGTATCCCTTCTTTATAAAATACAGGTATATGTTTATCTCCTTCCTCTTTTCCCCTCTCTTCAAACTTCCCAGTCAGCCAACTGCTCAAAAGGTATTTCTTTACCTGAAATTGTACTAATTCTGCATTCTTTAACTCTGAAATTCTAATCTCTGATTACAGCTTCTATAATTTTATTTCTCAAAGTACTAAACATTCTTTTCTATCTCATGGTGACCCCAAGACCTCCTTATTCTCCTGATCTCTGCCTCTTCTTCTCCATTATGCCCACCACACCCATCCCCATCCTCAGAGGATTGTTTCCCATGTGCTAGGTGATCTTCAAAATTCTTTACCTATATTATCTCTTTTAATCATTTCAGTCTTATATATCAGGTGCTATAGGTCCATGCTTCCCTACCCAATTTTAAATTCAAAATCTAAAAAGCTCTGAAAATTAAAAACAGTGTTTTTTACTCATTTGACATCAAGACCTGACACAAACTGAGAAGAGGCTATTTTTTAGTCTTTATTGATTCCACTGAACATAAACAATCATATTTTACTTTGGAAGTACTTATATAATTATGGAATCGATAGTACAAACTCACTGGATATACACCTAAAATAGGATATGTGTACTGTAATGTCTTCCTAAAATCTGAAAAATTCTGAATTAAAAAACACATTTTGATCACAAAGGGTTGAAATAACAGACTGTGAATGAGTATTGCGGTCATAGTCACTTTACAGCTAAGGAAGGAGAGGCCAAAGTAAAGGGGCAGACCTGCCCAAAGTCATACACTAGTTAGGGACATAACTAAAATTCCAAAGTTGATCTGTATCCAGAACCTGATCTCTAAGCATGTGCTTCTTCTGATAAATGCTGTAGCCCTAAATTTTCTGAACTCGGTCCTATACATTTTACCTTCATATTTTCAGCAGTCTTTGTATGATTTCTCGTTCTTAGTTTCAGGCTACCAAGAAAGCAATCTCATTGGTTTACTCCATTCCTTAACAGCTACCAGTGGCTTCCCATTGGCCATAGGACTGGGTCTTAAATTCTCACAATGACATTAAAGACACTTTCCATAACATGGCCTTGGTCTATATGTCTAATCTTGACTCTTTAGTCTTTAACTCACTTTTTTTTTTTTTTTTTTTTAAGATTTTATTTATTTGACAGAGAGAGACACAGCGGGAGAGGGAACACAAGCAGGGAGAGTGGGAGAGGGAGAAGCAGGCTTCCCGCAGAGCAGGGAGCCCGATGTGGGACTCGATCCCAGGACCCTGGGATCATGACCTGAGCCGAAGGCAGACGCTTAACGACTGAGCCACCCAGGCGCCCTTTAACTCACTTTTGATATTCTAATTGCATCAGGACCCAAAATATTCAAACACTTCTATATGCCAGGGCCTTTAATCATGTGGTATTCTTTGCTTGGACTGTTCTCATATACTTTATGTACTTGGTGGTCTCTTGCTGAGTTTTCAAGGCCCAATTCCAATGCTACATCCTTTAATGTACCTTGCTAATTTCACACAGATGCTTCATCTCACTGGAACCCCACCAAAGCACTGTACCATTTTCCATAATATAATGGAATTTGCTCACACTGAAGTGCGATATATATGGTGTTTTTCTTCCCTTTGATTTGTGAGCCATTTAAACCATAACTTATTTTTCTTCTTGATACTCAGCTGAATTAATGATATATAAGAGAATCCTAATACTTGATTGAAATTAAAATACAGCATTCATGTGAATGATTTCTCCCTCACATGCATCAGGGAATATTAAAATGTAGTTAGCAATTTAAACATGCCTCCTTTGAGTTTATGCAAAAAAAAAAAAACAAAAAACCCTGAAGTTTTATTTCTATCATTATAACATTTTATCAGCAAATGGAAGGATGCCTGACTTAGAGTCAATGCTCACTATATGGGTTAAATAAGTAGAAAAATGATAAATTCATTTATCATGTTGGGGTTTTAATCTTTAATTAATAAACCATTGTTTATCTTATTTAATTCCTATCCTGTGTGAATTAATGGCTAGTCCTATCTCTTTTGTCATTGACTTAATTCTTATACTCGTATGGTCTTTCATCTTTGTTTTCATGTCTTAAGTTTGTAATCTTTTTCAATGTATCTTTTTATTTCATTAATCTACTTTGAGAATAAAAGTTTGGGTATTTTTGACTTGTCTGTTAAATACCAAACATTATTCCTGTTTTGGGGAATCCAGTGATTTATTCAAGCAAGAAAATTCTCCCATTCTTTATATATATATAATATATACTTTCCTGAGTAGTAGCACCTTTATATATTGTATTTTGTGTTTATTAGGGAGTATCGATATTTAGAGGAATTTGAATTGAGAATATTACTTTTAACATTCTACTGAAAGATTTTTTATTCACGTTTTATAAACAGTGTATACTGGTGTCCCTTTGGGAGGAAAAATTTGTACAAGGATCTTAGCTTGAAGTTTGCTCTTCATTAGTACACATTTGCTGTTTTATTTTTGTTTTATTGTTTTATTTTCTCTGTCATTATTCCCCACCCCTCAAGGAAGACAGCAAACTGAGTTATGTCCAATAATTTTGTCATAAAATGCTGCTCTTCTGTTTTCATTGAATCATTGTCAACTCTCATGAACAGCAGTGTGCCAAGGGACAGATACAATCATTCATGACTGACATTTTTGCTCCAGACCTTGCTGTCTCCTCTTCCTGTCAGATGCTTCCTAAGGACTCCTCATTTATATTTTTTCCCATTGTTCTTCTATGTTCAACCGTATGAATGTTTTTCTCCTTCAGGAACCAAATGTAGTGTGAAAGACAGTAGAAACCAGCCATCAACCACTAAGTAGGAAATCACCTTGAATATCATAGATCAGGAATTTTAATTGGGTTAGTGAGCTTTGTCTATGTAGAGTATAATAAAGACCTTGCAAGAATCATTCTAACTTTTTCAGCTCTATGGCCTATTCCTTATTATGGATAATTCTTATTCCTTTTCGTATCACCTAAGATTTAGAACAATTGTAGTATGTCTTAGGAAAATTATCTCTATGAATATAGTAACTCACTGTTTTAGAGAACATACCTTTTGGTGAGTTTGTAAATGTTTATGACAACTAAGTTATATAATTTAAACCTATTAAAATTAGTCTTTACGTGTATCAGAGAATGAATCTGAAATCAAATAGAAGTTTTACAGGGAAGCTTTGAGGCAATTTTCAGCTGTACTAGTAATTCCACACAACAGCTTAATTCACCAAGTTGAAATTAAATATACATTCATTCATTAAACACATGCTTTTGTAGGACCTACATTATGCCAAGCTCTGTGTTAGGCATGGAGACCCAGAGGTGAATAGGATGGAAAAAGTTCTCATCCTCATGGACCTTAAACTGTGGTAGGAAAGACAGACAATGAACAAATACTGAAGGAATTGAAACATAAGATGATATTGAAAAATTAGAAGTATAAGGTACTATCAGCAACAAAGTGAGGTGATACTATATGAGTGAGGATAGAACCCACCCTGAAGGTTCTGTCCACTTCTCTAAGGTGATACTGGAAGAAAAAAATCCTAACACTAAATACTGCATTTCTCTAATTCTAGTAATTGCATTCCTGATACAGTTTTTTCTTCCTCCCCCAAATTCAAATTATTCTAGAGCTTTGTCAACAGTTGGAAAAGGAAATTGAAATATTTTAGGTGCTTTATAATAAGAACATTTTCAGATGATATTCTATAAATTACATACTCATTTAGTATTAGTTGCACAATGTGCTTTTGTTTCCTTTTCACAGAAATATGTCTACATAGACACATGCAGTCCATTTCTGGTTGTCTATTAAGCACTTACTATATGCAAGGCCCTGTGCTAGGTACTGTTTATCAGATCTTGCCCAGCATTGCATTCTGTGTATCTAATGGGAGAGGTAGATATTTATCTGGTCATCACACTAGTGAAGACTTTATGTAATTACAAGTGTGGTGAGTGCTATGAAGGAAGAGTGCATAATGCTCTCGGAGTCTGTGGCATGGAGGTATGATTGAGTTGAGTAGATCAATGGGGGCTGCATGAGGAAGGGATGATTCCACTGAAACGTGAGTGGGAATTAACTAGCTGAAAGGAGGAAAGAAAAAGACCATTTCATATGAATGTGCTAAGAAGGGAAGGAGAATGGGCCATTGAAGGACTACAAGAGAGTGAGTGCAGTTGAAGCAGGAGGAGGAAGAGAAGTCTGGTAGGAAATGAGGTTGGGCAGGGGGTTTCTGAGCCACTTTAATGTTGAGACTGCAGGTATCTCCTAGTGTCATAATGTGGACATTGACTTTTTTTTTAAGATTTTATTTATTTATTTGTCAGAGAGAGGGAGAGCATGAGCGGGGGCAGGGGCAGAGGGAGAAGCAGGCTCCATACTAAGCAAAGAGCCTGATGTGGGACTTGATCCCAGGACCCTCGGATCATGACCTGAGCTGAAGGCAGATGCTTAGCTGACAGAGCTACACAGGCGTCCCGTGGACATTGATTTTTTTTTCTTTTTTAAAGATTTTATTTACTTGACGGAGACACAGCGAGAGAGGGAACACAAGCAGGGGGAGTGGGAGAGGGAGAAGCAGGCTTCCCGCTGAGCAGGGAGCCCAATGCAGGGCTGGATCCCAGGACCCTGGGATCATGACCTGAGCCGAAGGCAGATGCTTAACGACTGAGCCACTCAGGCGCCTGGAATCAGATCTTTCTACTCATTAATTAATTCTTCATTTGTAACCATCCTGCTGTTTTTATACCTGTTTGTTCTTCATGGACATATTATATTTTTCTTACCCAATATTTCTATTTAGTTACTGTCATGATTTCCTGTTTTATTTTATATTGCTATATCTTTGCTTATCTTCTTAGGTATGCATGAAGCCTTTTATTTTTATCTTTTATATATTTTTTAAGTTTTTACTTAAGTTTCAGTTAGTTAATATACAGTGTAATATTAGTTTCAGGTGTACAATATAGTGATTCAGCACTTCCATACAACACCCAGTGCTAAAACTCTGATTTCATCTGTTTTTAAATTCTCCTTTATTAATGTTATATATTGAGTTTATTGTCATCTTTTAATAGTTATGTGGCCTCTGGGAGCCTAATAATTTTGGCCTGTTAACTCATGCATCTATAGTAATGTGAGTTGCTCTCTGTGGTGATTCAGGGAAGGCAGAAGGCCAGCCCTTGCCTGTCTCCCACTCGCCACTGTGACACACATTGCCATATATCTAGAAATAAATGTTATAATAAGTATGTAACTTATTTATTAAAAAGACTAATTTTTTTTGTCATAAAATATGGATATTTTATTCCAGCTCTGGGGAATGAAAAAAAAGAGGAACACATTCTTCTGCACACCATTCTAATTTAGCTGACATTAATTTGAAAAAGCTAAAGCAAATATGTATATGTATCTGTATAAATATTTATATATACACATACATATTTCATCAGTGTTTATATATTTACTCTATTTTTGTTTTTTAATAAACGCCCTTAAAAATCATTAAATGCATCCCAATACTTCTGCCTCTTCATCAATCATTTAATACTGTTTGGATTAAATTCACAGTTTGTGTTTTAATCCCTTATGTGATTGGTCAAACTGTATATTACATTAGAAGATGTGAGGGAAAAACTTCGTTTAAAAGTTATACCCTAAAAAAAAAAGTTATACTCTCTGTGTCACAGTTACCCTTTACATGATTTTTTCATCATTGTTTTCAACTTCACACATCTCGTAGTTCTCTACGCAGACTATTTCAGCTTCCAGTGCTGTACATATCTACATCTTCTGGATGGGACTGCCCGTGATCCATGAGCTTGGGGTCAAGCATAAACTGTGTAGCACCTGAGGTGGATTCTGATTTTGTCTTTGTTTCAGAGCTGAGTTCTGCTGTAAAGGGCACTGAGTATTTCAGGCTGTCAGTTGTTTTTGCAGGTATTTCTATTTCAGCAGAATTTCCTAGCTTAGATTTTTCTTTAGGTTTAGGAAATGACTCTTTTTTGTTGATTTTTGTCCACAATGATTTAACTGCTTCATAAATTTGCTGGCTTGTAGTATATGCCTTTTTCCCAGTTACCTTTGCAATTATTACTGACTGAACTGGGTAGCAAACAATTGCCCCTAAAGTGGCCAGTCCCAGTGGATAAGCAATTTTCTTAAACCTAGAACCTTTTCTTGCTGAAACCAAGCCTGCCAATCCTGAAACTGTAATCATTCCAAGTTTTGGAAGAAAATCTCGAGGTGGATTCTTCAGATAGATATATGCATCTTTTCCAAATTGTACCGTATCCATTATTCCATTTTTCACAAACACATAAACACCCTTGCCCCAGCCAATATAATGACCAGTTGTAGTGCGGATGGGTGCAAAGCCCATTTGTAAACGACCAGGCTGTTCCTCAACATATTTAGACTGCAGAGGTGGTGCAGTATGTATGGGGAGCTGCTCTGGTTTTACTAGCTGCTTTTTGTATTCTTCTTTAGCTGCATGCACAGTTATAGATGCACATATCAGACCTCCAGGTATGGTTGTCAGCTTTCCCATCCTAACAGCCGCCATATCTGTGACCTTCTCCGTCTGAGTTTTTCATATGGTGGTAAAAAAGACTAAAATTTTAGTGAGTGGCATGAAGAGTCCTGAACAAGTCAAAAAATAAATGATATCTCAGGGTAAAATAATTCAATATTTAAAATTTCACCTATTTATTAAATTATTCTAAGTTTCATTTAGGAGACTGAATGTATGAGAAGACCAAAAGAACAAAAAAAAAAAAAATTGAGGATGAAAATGTGACCTATTAAAATGCAACATTAAGACTTAACTCCAGTGTAGCAACTTTACGTCCCTTTATGTCTTTACTCTCTTACACTTATAATATTTATGCCTTAATTATTTGCTTTACATACATTGAGAACCATATTACATGGTATTTTTCCTTCAACCATCAAAAATAAATTCAAGAGCATAAGAAAAGTTTATTGTATTTACTCATATTTTAGCTGTTTTTTTTTTTATCCCTTCTTGATATTCTAAGATTCATTCTTTTATCATCTCCTTTATGCTTAAATAAGCTCCATTAGCCATTTATTTAAGGTATGTCTACTGGTGACAAATTTGCTTAGTTTTCCTTCTTTTGAAAAAATCTTGGAAGGAGAGGTCTTGGGGCCCCTGGGTACTGGATTTGGGTTGAAGTCTAGGCTCTGCTCGGCCTTTGCTTTTTGGGTGGGGGCAGAGTTTTAGTATTTCTTACTGCTTTTCTTTTCATGACACAAAAGGGAAACACTGACATAAAGTATGAGGGCAGATACATTGCCAAAACAAATATGCAGTATATAAGATAAAGGATCAATATGCATAATACATGGCAAATCAGTTCAAAGTTGGGTAAATGGTTACATTACAAGAAGAGAGTATTCCTTCAATTTCTATAATTTAATTATCATTGTACTAATGTCTATTTTTACTATTATTAGTGTAGCCAATCACTTTTCATATGTTTATTGCCTTGGGTTGTTGGGATGGTTTAACATCCATATGAACGAATCCAAGAGATATGTCCTTGGCCAGTAGCAGTGTCATGAGTTGATATTAAGAGGTTTCTCATTTTTTTCAATTTAGAATGAATTGAAAATCAGAATATTAAGTAAATAAAGCAACAGTGTATGTAGAACAAAAATGAGATTGACATATAACTATTTTTTTAAAAAATTGATATTGATATATATCAGAAAAATAAATAAAATCTATATTTATGTAACTTTTCTAGCAATTTATTTTTCTGACTTTCGCATATTCGATTATTACCTCCACAGGTGAAACTCTCTTTTTTTTTCACCTTTTTATTCCTGGTACCTAACATAGTACATGTGAACATCGAATGTTTGTGGAATAAATGAATGAATGGACAGATAAGCGAATAAGTAAATAAGTCTCCATTTTACATTTGGATGCATAATTTTGATAATTATGGGGGTAAGATTTGATATGTTATATTCAAAGAGGAATGATATGGGGCACCTGGGTGGCTCAGCTGTTAAGCGTCTGCCTTCGGCTTGGGTCATGATCCCAGGATCCTGGGACTGAGCCCCACATCGAGCCCCACACTGGGCTCCCTGCTTGGTGGGAAGCCTGCTTCTCCCTCTCACATTCTCCCTGCTTGTGTTCCCTCTCTCCCTATCTCTCTCTGTCAAATAAATAAATAAAATCTTAAAAAAAAAAAGAGGAATGATAGTAAATATATTAGAATGATATTCTGCAGTCGCCTGCCTTTAGGTTGGTCCATAGTTGGTTTTCAAAAGAATTCACCCTTGTTTTCTTTTCTTACTACATAAAATGATAATGGATGTATTATTCAAATCTCCTTTTCACTAGAAGGTCAGTTGTAAGACTGAAGAAATAGTTTTTATGTTATTGATTAAAATGATCACAGAACCTTCTGTGATGGTATTTGTTGAAAACCCTTTGGGGGCTTGTTATAGTTAATGAGTGGCTCTAGAAACTTCAGAAGTAGATTAATAGGAAAATATCAGCAAAGTGAGTTAAGTTTGTAAATTAAGACAGACTTTATTAATATCCATGCCTGTTATGTTGCTATGTGTCAGACATGCCCCCTCTACTTTAATCTTTAATTTAACTAATCATTCCTTTGATTCCACATCACTATGACATCACTGATAGTTAAAGATTAACCTTGAAAAAGGCTTCTCTTCTTTAGTCATCAGAAAGATATGAAATTCCATTAATTAGGTGTGAATTTCCCATCCCCTTCAAGGCAAAAGTTACAAGAGTCTCTGTGTGTAAAGATTTATCATATTTTTTGGTGGTGGCAGGGGAGGCTGTTCAGAAATCTGTCTAGACACCATTAGTTGTTTTGCAAAGTTAATTTTGGATTAACTGATATGTGGCTCTGCTTTCTCTGTAATTCAACCAAGGAAGAACTGCTTGATTGTGTCTCCCTCAGCAGAACAAGATGTCAGCCATATTTATCAACATTAGTGCCCTAAAAGCAAGAACCTATGGAAATGTAATTCTTTTGGATCCTTTTTTCAAATATTTCTCTTTTTCTTCAGCTTATGGTAAAAAAAAAAATACCTGTAAATTATGTATTTCACAGTTGCATGCTATAAATCTGTTGGAACAGGTGCTTGATATTCTGGCTGCCATTCCCCTCAATTCCACAGTTTTGATTACAAGCTTCAGACATGTTATTCTTGTTAATTTGTTATGAGAACAAAATAGTGGACCCTGAGATATTAGTTATGTGGGGCTAACCATAAACATAAACATATATGTACGTATATATAATAACATAGCAATATATATATTTATAATGCTATATATATATAGCAAATATATATTTATTACTCTTTCTTTGCAATGTGTCAGTCATCATGATTTATTAAAACATCTAATTCTCAGGAGGAGCTAGGTCCAGAAGAGCAACAAACAATGAAAACCAACCTTACACATTCAGAGGAGACACTTACATAAGTTTTTTTAGAAAATTAATTTTTCCTTTATAACTGAAGAGTGTGGTATAGAAAAAGTTGTAGTTGATGCTCATATATCAGTCATAATAGAATTTTTTAGATAGCCAAAATAATACATTAATAGGATTTTTGAAATCCTAATGATCTTGGGAATCATCACTTTGCCACCATGGCTCACTTCATAATCCCTTTGTCATACCCATCAGAGATAGTGATTTCTCCCACATATTCCTCCTTCCATCTCTTTTTTTCTCTTTTCCCATGTAAATTATTTCCACTCTTTGAAGGAAGGTACAATCTAAATAATTACAGAATATGAATAGAAGATTGGGGGAGCATCCTGAGCTATAACCCAGGATTTCTGTAAAATGTTCAGACCCCATCAGATATTGAGGATTTTGTGTGCATGCAAAGGAGAGGTGGAATGAACCAAGTAGGCCACTCCTAAATAGTGGTGTCTCTGAAAACACCAAAACAGATTTATCAGTACTTCTTCTAGGAAACACTGTAGTAGATTAATATGCCTCTGTTTTATTTATTTATTTATTTTTAAAGATTTTATTTATTTATTTGACAGAGAGAGAGAGAGTGATCACAAGTAGGCAGACAGGCAGGCAGGCAGAGGGAGAGTCAGAAGCAGGCTCCCCGCCGAGCACAGAGCCGGATGTGGGGCTCATTCCAGGACACGGGGATCATGACCCGAGCCGAAGGCAGACGCTCAACTGACTGAGCCACCCAGGCGCCCCTAATATGCCTCTGTTTTAATGAGATCAAGTATATTATGGATGTTATCAGAGTTCCAGTGTTTGTTTTTTAATCAGTTTTCATTAATCAGATGCTTCTGTTCTAAATGATTGGCTTTTTTTCTTCGTTTGTGTTTATTTCTCTAATGCAGACAGAGAAAGGACTGTCAAAAGTATGGCAAGAAAGTGAGCAGAACTCTGGTGATCACTGGCAAAGGGCTGTCATCCTGCTAGGAAAGCTAAGGAATTTTGAAGTCCTATTCCAAGGGATCAGAACAAGGGATCTAGGAGGAGGACCTGCGATTGATGACATTGAGTTTAAAAACTGCATGACTGGTAAGTTCCTGGAAATCACTTCTATTTGGAACAACTTTTATAATCCAGCCATCTTATCATTACTTCTCATTTACAAAATGTTCTGCTGAAATATATTTGGTACCTCCATACAAATCAGTTGGAAGAGATCATTTCATAAACTTACATGTTAAGAGAGGATAGCGTCTCCCTCCCACAAGCACACAAGCATTTAATTCCTTGCCTCCTTCAGACCATCCCCTCTCTGACATGTAGAAGTGTTTTCCTTTGCATTGACTTTTCAACACAACTTAAGGGCATGCCTAATATTTACATACCTTTATCTAAATTAATTTAAAATGAACTAGTAAAAAAAATTGTTAGAAAGCTGTCACTTAGCAGATATATGAGAAATACATTCACCCAGGTGTAATTCAAGCAGAACTTGAATTGAGAGCAAGGCTTTGGGTATTTAAAATGCTACTCCAGCAGGTGAACAGCAACTTGAAAAATTTTGCTATCGTTTATCTCACTTCCAAATGTGTGAAGTGTAACTATACTTAGATTTTCTTTACAGAACTACCCAGAAAATGTCAAAAATAATTATAAATATACTTGCACAGTTTCACAACTGGCAAAGTTCTTTCTGAGGCACTCTTCCATCTGATTTCCAAAATAGTGCCATGTGATATACACTGCCAACAAATTCTACACTGATTCTCTTGGAGGCAAGCTCCTGACTGCGAGCAAAACTTGAGTGCTGTTTAATTTTATTATTGCTCTCACATTAAAGTATCATTTCACTGAGCTCAAAAATGTGATTTGGTATTTGTTGATGCTACAGCATCTGCTCTTTTTATGAGCAAGGCTGCTTCAAAGATCCCAGATGATGTAGGGAGCACAGAGCTCTGGGTATTCATGTCAAGAAAGGGACAGGATTTGGGCTTGGAGATGTTTGGGAGACTGTTCTGGACAACAGAAAATGAGGTTCTGAATATATAATCATGAAAATATATCTTAGAAGATATGCGTTTATTCTAGAAGGATGTGCTTCTTCAGTTCTTCGCTAGTCACCTTCCTAATAATATGCTAAATTTCTATTATAGTTAGTTCTTCAATCTATAAATGATTCTGGCAACTTAAAAAAAAAAAATCTCCAGAACTTTTTTTCTAAGATTTTAGAAAGAAAGGAGCTTTTATTAAACTAGAGAGATTCCTTTCCTCTAAAGAGAGGCAGAATGATTATTAGATGGGTTGAGTCAGGACAGAAGAAATCGGAGCGTTCTTATTCCAACTTTGCCAGTTTCGTGGAGAAGTTTGCACTGTTTTGTTTTCCCCATTCTTTTAAAGTCCTATGAGAATTTACATGATTATAATTAATTTTATTCAGCTCAATCTAATGCTCAGCTACTGAGAAACACTTTAATATCTTATGTTTAGTGATAAAGTACTTTTTAGGTCTATAGTTCTTTCTGTGTCTTCAAAATAAAGAGGCAAATTATGACCAATTGTACTTGAATATAGTCAGTTGTGTATCAAATATGTTTTAGGACAAAGTAGCTATTGCTTTATTAAAAAGCAGTTAAAGCCCAATCTGCTACAGATAATGAAGGTTTTCAGATTATGTTTTAGTTAAGATAGAGAGAAGAAAAAAACATTCTGGAAAAGTGTGAAAGAATATCTATGGAACTAAAAGACAATGATTATTTTGTCTCCTTAAACTACATGCCAGTAAAAATTAGTGTTACTCAGAATTTGTTACCCTAAGCTGGTGGGCACTATCACCAATTTAGAAGAGAATGGTATTTAACTAAACCTAAACATCAGAAATGCACTATAGAACAGTGGTTAAGAACAAGGAGTCTTGGGTGCCTGGGTGGCTGAGTCAGTTAAAACATCTGACTCTGATTTCAGCTCAAGTCATGATCTCAGGGTGGTGAGATGGAGCCCCTGCCCCCCTCAGTCTCCCCACTCAGTGGGGCATCTGCTTCTCTCCCTCTTCCTCTCCCTCTGTTCCTCCCCCAACTCAAGCTGTCTTTATGTCTCTCTAAAATAAATCAAAAAAAAAAAAAGAAAGAAAGAAAAGAAAAGAACAAGGAGTCTTGTAGGAAACCTGGGTGGCTCAGTTGATTAAGCATCTGACTCTTGATTTCAGCTCAGGTCATGATCTCAGGGTTCTGTGATTGGGCTCCATGCTCAGCAGGAGTCTGCTTGAGATTCTCTCTCTTCCCTGTCCTTCTGCACCTACCCCACACCCCCACTCTCTCTCTCAAAAAGAAAAAAAAAGAAGTCTGGAGTCTAACTATCTGGGTGTGGAATCAGCTTTTCCATTTACTAGTTTGGGTGACTTTATTTTACTTTGCCTCAGTTTTCTTATCAATAAAATGGGGACGATACTGATAGGACTTCCATCATAACTTTCTGTGAATATTAAATATGTTAATATATGTGAAGTGCTTAGAAGAGACTTGACACACAGTAAAATTGGTATATCACATTTTATTGTTATAGTTGTCACCATTCCTATTGACCATGACCATATTCTCAGTTGGTGTTTTATTGCCCTGCACTAGGTAACCAACTTCAAATCATATGCAAACACATTGCCATAAAGTCTATCATGGAATTGTTGCTGTTTGCCATTTGAGATGAAGAACTTAGAACATTACTTCATATTTATCTGTCACATACTACCCATAACAAAAGACCATATATTATACGATACCGTTTATATGAAATATCCATAACAGACAGATGTGTAGAGACAGAAAGTAGATGAGTGGTTCTTTAGGGCTCCTTAGGGTTGAAGAAAAAAGGGGTGAGGAATAAGTGCTAAGGAATATGCATTTCTGTGTAGGATGATTCTCTGTAGGATGAAAATATTCTACATTTTTTTATGGCAGTTGCCCAACTTCATAAATATACGAAAGCCATTAAATTGTAAACATAATATAGGTGATCTTAATGTATGTAAATTCTAAATTACAAATCAATGAAGTTGTTTAAAATCTATATAAAAGTAGGAGAATTACAGAAACATGGTCGTGGTGGTGGTGGGGTTTGTGGCAGAGTGGTTTTTGGATTTTCCCAAGTTCTCACATCCAGTCAGAGCACCTAGTTAGTGAAGTCAGTCTGTCACAGAAAACATAGACAACAAAATTAAGTGAAAATGCATCCCTACAAAAGCCGGTATATAAGCAAATAGGGATAAACCACCAACAACCACAAGACCTGTGTGTTATTTATGTCTGTAAAGGAGAAGACAGGAGAATCATGAAAGAGCCAACAGATATTCACTGGGAAATTCAGTCAGGTGGTTTGAGAATGGTAGCTAAAACTGGAGGGGTTTCACTCACTTATGGAATGAGTGGGTCCAGGGCTCTGTGGGAAGTTCTGGGGGTGGGAGCCATTGACACCATGAACACTCAAACTGGATCCACCATGATTCCCTTCCATTTCAGCAGTTCACATTCATAAACCCAGCGAAACCAAGCATTAACACACACAGCACTGGGACTAGAATCAAAATTGAGTAGACTAGGGACAGATGAAGAAAAGAGAAGACCCACATCAAAGTGGGGGATGGGGACTAAGCCAGAAAATCTCAAAAAGCAAGGCACCATATGTTTTTATAGATTTATGTAGATTCTATAGACTTATAACCTTTTTCAGGGATTTAGCACTAATCCTCTAACTTTGGCTATGTCATTATAGAGCTTCAGTTTTCACATTTGCAGAATGACAGGATCATAATGGACTCTCTGGGATTTTCCTAGGACTCTCTGACAGCTTTGGAGTCTATGTATATTTTTAAAAGTTTGGAATAATTGAGATCAATTTAAAATTGATGAAAAGTGAATATGGAAGAAGGTGGAGGATATATATGATTTCTATGTATTTCTATTTATATTTGGTGGTTATCTACTTTACCTGCAAATAAGAAAGCTATCTGAACTTCATAGTTACTTTTTATTTTCCATTCAAAAACTTACAACTCAATTTATTAGATAATATTTAGTACATGACCAACATAAAGCTATATGGATTATTTTTTTATTTCTTTGCATTCTGAATACATCATGGTACTATCTTCAATTTACTATCAAATCTGTTGTATTTCTCTAAAAAGAAAAATAAGGCAAAGGCATAGACCTAGTCTTCAGTCTGTCCAGGGACCCATTAAGAAGCGTATCTTCTTTTTGGATAAGTTAACAAAGAAGCAAGGTGCTTATTCATGGAAAATTAAGTAACAGATTAGGAACTTGGTATCTCCTCTTTTTAAATTCACGTTGATTTAAAATGTTTTTTTTTTTTTATAAAAATCTTATAAAATGCAACTACCATCCTATAGCAGAGAGAAGTAGGACTGGAATTTATATAGGCAGGAAAGAAATATTCCATCATTGTAATTATCAAAGTGTAAATTCTGAATTTAAATGGTCACTCATTTTCCAAGAGAGTATTGTTTACTAAGTACAATCATTCAGCTGATACTTACTGCATTTGCTATGAATACTAAGTAGCATTTATGTCAGTTGTTGGGAGCCCAGTGCTGCAAAACCATTAGGTGCAAATCCTAGGTTACCCTCTTGCTGTCTGCTCTGTGGTTTTAGGCAAGACACATGATCATCTTTTGTCTCATTTTTCTCAGCTATGAAATAATAATACTGCTTCCATCTTGGAGAGCTTTAGGACTAAATCATTTTCTTCATGCAAAGTGCTTTGAAGAATGCGTGAGATCCGCAAACATTGAATATTTGTTAGCTAAAAGTATAAAGGAACAATAAGTGCAGGCTTGATATTGTTTTAGGCACAACACTTTATATCATCCTTTAAGATCTGGTTCTGTTCTGTTCACCTGTTCAGCAAGCATGTATTGATTGCCTGGGCTGCAGAAAATTGTACAGTGGACTGTGCACATCTCCTCCGAACAGGCCTGAAATGCACGTGTTACACAGTGTTTGGCTTTATTGATTTTCCAGTTCCCGTTTCAGCGCCCCTGCCTTGACTCCCGGCACTTCCTCCCCTACCCCACATGCCCCTGTGCCTTATATTTCCTGGACTGCTCTGTGAACTGTTTCCAAGAAACTAGTAAGCCTGGTCCGTTAACCTGGTACCTTAGGGTGGGAGACAACAGTGTCAGATGTTGCCTTTTCGACTGAAACATCTAGAAGATGCAATTGACTGATGACCAGATTTTAGTTCAGGGAAAAAGAAGGAATAATTTAGGGAATAGAAAATGCTTCCAGAAGTCAATAAAATCTTCTAAGTAGACAGTAGCACAGTAGCTACTCTGTCTTTCTCTAAATTCATACAGAACAAAACACATCATGCTTCCCAAATAATCCTAAATGTGAAAGGAAGGAAATAGTTTGGGGATAAAGTAAGGGAAGCCAGAGCGTCATTATAATTTTAGATGTCTGGTGCATTGTCTTCACACATAAATTGAAAAGGCTTACCCTTTTATTATAACCACTTCCACACCTTTCATTTTTCCCCTCAAAAACTGAATGTAAAATGACTCCTAAGTGTCCTTTAAACAGTAATTGATCTGGAGTGAAAAATATGGCTTGATGATAATGATTTCAGTGCAGCATTACTCTGGATTCAAATTGAACTTGGGAGATCACAAAACAGTGATTGCTCTATATAAAGTTCACGAATACATAAATCTATAAACAGAAGCCTGTAGAGTTTGCCTTCAAAACTTAACCTTCTTCACTTAGTTTAGATGAAAAGCTGTATTTCTACTTAAGATATGAGTCCTCCAAGTGTTGCTTTTAGATCTCACACAATTTTCTTTTAAAGTATATGTTGTCAGAGAAGAGAAGAAAAAAAAAAAAAAAGAAGAAAGGGAGGATGGCAGTGAGTAAAAAAATATAATAATAACTGAACATCTCACCCTAATGAAATAATTAAAAGCCATTTATAATAACTAATGGGTAGATGATTTGTAGCTCTGTATAATGTAAGGGAGGATAAAGAATGAATGGGTATATGGATGGATGGATGGGTGGATGAACGGACGGGTGGATGGGAGGACAGGTAGATTAATAGAAGCCGTTTACTCAAATCTTGGTGCATGTGTGAAAATTCAGATCAGAGCAAGTTTCTGCCTTCATTGAGTTACATTCTGGTGGCAGACGCAGATAATAAGCAAAGTAATATGTAATATTGTGTCATGTGGTAATAGAGGCTATGAATGCTATAGGGAGAAAGCTATGGAGATTATTACCTTGATTAGAGTGGTAACAAACAGTCTCTTTGATGGTTAGAGTTGAGCAGAACCTTAAATGAAATAAGAGGTGACCATGCAAACATCTTAGTGAGGAGTTCCTCCAGACCAGCCAGGCAGATCTATTAGGAGGAAAGCACATTGATGGATGAAGCAGAAGAAAAAAGGGTAGGGGGATAGCGATGGGTCTCATCATTCAGAACTTTGTCATCAGAAATGCCTGCTCTAAACTGGGGATCTCCTTACAGCACAGGAGTCAAATAGGTTGACTGGAGTTAGTCTCCCTAGGTTTAAATTCTGTCACTGCCACTTACTTGCCATGTGACCTTGAATACATGCTTATCCTCCATTTCTTTATGGCAATAAAAATCAGACCTACTTTTATAGATTTGACAAATTAACATATGCTAAGATGTTTGAACAGAAACACTTTAACTACTTAATAAATTCTAAACATATGATTATCATCATAATCATCACCATCATATTTTAATTTAATCCTCAGTAAAACTCCAGAAAATTAAAGTACCCAGAGGTTGGCAATAACTAATACTAGCCAGGTTGATTTCCTTACTGATGCTTAACAGCATAAAACCTTAGCCATAGTTAGCCATAAAAACATGGGATAGTACTAAAATCATGATAAATACCCTTTCCCTTTTTAGTCAAAGAAAGGTAACTGATTTTTATTGATTCAAAAATTTTGATTCTTCAGTAGAGAAGAGTGGTGATATCCGTTCATGGACTCATAAACAAATACTACAATTTTTTTTTAAACCTATCATTGTTTGTTGTAAAGATTATTTACTATTTGCAAAATATCCATTTCCTTTGCACATGTCCCAGACCCTTTTGGGTAAGTGGATCCATGTGAAAAGATGTGGCCAGTGTGCTCTGAGGAAGTAACGTGTCACTTCCAGGTTGAAGTGCTGGTAGACAACCCTCCAGGTCTCCTTTCTGATGCTGTGGTAGGAGGCCTTATTTTCCAGATGTTGTGTCTCCATCTGCCTGGTCTTCCAAATTGGTAGAGAAAGTCCCCTCTGCCAGTTTGTTTTAGATGTGTATAGTAAGTGACCCTCCAGAAATGGTGCTTTTGAGATTTTGGGTTATTTATTATGCATCATATATGTAATCTACTTGGTCCTACCTAACACACCATGCAATTTCCTATATTACAGAGGGAATATTTTTACAGCTAGAGCTATTATAGAATTGTACTATACATATGTCGGGTTGTATTTGACATTGGGTTGTCCAGCATTGTAACCCTCGAAGCAGATGCATTTGTTGTCTTTGAGGTTACCGCATCAGGATTGTGGTTGCTTAATTAATGAACAAAAAGAAATCACAACCCAAGCTATCAATCCTTTGCAGGTTTTTTTTTTTTTTTTTTTCAAACTGAAGATGTAAAAGAGAAGGATACCTATCTTTCAGATTCTAATATTCTAAGTATGTTAAGAAAGAGCTTTCAGCTATCCTGCTCTAGCCTTGTGGAGAAAGTGGTCAGGAGAAAAAAGTTGACACTACACAAAACTCAGAACCAGGAGGTGGGGAGCCCTGTGGCATCAACCCTCTGCTTTCAGTTATTGCCAGCTTTAGTCTTCACTTTGCTTTATTGCTTGAATTGATGTGAGACAGGCCTCAGGAGAGAGGCTTCATTGTCACGGTCAACCAACAACATTGTTCTTCAATAAGACTTAGAGCCAAGTTATTTGCTTCTTGTAAAATCAGGGCATCAATTCTTGTTCTTGGTCCCATGCCCATATTTTTAAAAACAGGACTATGCAATTGAGGTTATTATATCTATAATCAGCTATTTTAAATTAAAAAATCAAAGCCATGGATAGATCTAATTACTTTAATGTTATATTGAAATCATTTGTTACATACCTAGAAAATATCAGATATTACTTTATCTTTCAATATAATTGATAAGATTACTGTTCCAGTGTCAAAAGGTCCATATTTAAAGCTGTAATTATAATCATATCACAGTGATAAACTAAATATTATAACTGATGTGATTATACTTGATTATAATCCAAGCAAAATGATATAGCTTCATTCATTCATAATATTAAGGAAAAGTAATTACTCAAGCATACATTTCAATAAGGTTTAAATGCCTTTGAAATACCCCTAAGTTCAAATGAAGGCTACTGTAAATCTGAATACTAACATTATCCTTGGTTCATATAGTTTCTAATTAGAATTTTTGTTTTAATTACAGTGAACATTTCCACACTTTATACCTTGGTCAGTAAGACCATTGCACAGAGTATTTGTGACAATATGGCACCTCAGTTTTTACTGAATTATGTTTTAATAATTATTTTCTATTCATAACTAATATTCATATCAACAAGACTTCCATTTTAAGTTAATGTTGTTTTTTTTTTAATTTTCCATTACACAGTTGAAAAATATGTTCTTCAGTCCTGAAACATTAGTGCAAATATATATAATATATATAAGCCACAGGTGTACTTTAAATAAATAGATGTGGCACTCAAGAAATTAATATCATTGGATAAACATAAAGAGCTAGGTTTCAATAAAATTTGCATGTATAGATACATGTACAAATATTAAGACAAGGCTAGAAATAAATTTTCTTGTCTATTATATTTGATGGAACACATATACACAGAGGCATATATGAATTTCTGAAAAACCTCATATTTTGAATAGTCACACAGGGAAAGGGCTTATGGGAAAAGAGCGTTGGGGCAAGCCACTCAAAGCATAGGTAACTAAGTTAAATGCTTCTAATATAAACAATAACAACCATAATAAAAAAATACTAGCCCAGTATAAAACATTTTAAAATCCTAATAGAGGAACTTTTCAGTAAACGTATTACTTGACTTAAAAAGGGGGGTAAGTTGGGAAGCAAGAAATCTTGGTGGAAGGGTGGTTTAAAAAATGTGTAAGGCTGTTTAATAATGGAGACACAGGGAAAGTGCCCAAAGATTGGAATAACTATACAATAAATAAACACTTGCAAAGAGAGCATGTAGAGAAACATTGTGAACACTAGGTAACGCACATACTGAGTAGCCCTTCATCTTTCTTGGCTCTCTGGTTTAGCTATGTTGGTTTTCTTCCTTGGTGGCACAAGACATTATTGTAGTGAAGAAAATCATATAGGAATCAGCACTATTTCTGTTGTATTGGCCTAATCCCCCCCCTACAGAAACATAGATTACCTATGAAATAATCAAGACAGTAGAAGGAAACTGGTACCTACTAGACATTAGTGGGTGCCAAGGTCAAATTAGACTGAGCACATGCATGATTTCTTTTAAGGAGGGCATAAAGATATTTAATACAGAATGGGTTCTTGAAGGATTTGAGCAAAATAAGTCACACAAATTGTCTGGAAAGTTGCCTCGGCAGATTTGGGAAATACAGTTTTAAATTGTTGACTCAAAGGCCAGGAAGGAACTCAGCAAAAAAAACCAAGTGTGGTTTGGATTTCTTTCCACTAGTTTACTTTTTGGTCTTTTGGTCTTTATACATTCTCATGATAATTTCTGGGAAGTCTCAAGGTTAATTAGGTCTAGTTTAATTGCCAATAGCATTAAACACAAAGGGAGTTTATTTAAGGATAGGAGGCATCTCAGGAAACCCAAGATCAGGAACACAGTCCAGCTTCAGGAAGATTCTAAAACCAAGATTGAAGAGGGAACTTGAGCCGTGCTTTTTCTGTGCCTCTTGTCTCTTAACTGCATCTCTGCACATCTATTTCAATCCCTCACCCTGTGGAACCAGCTTTCTCTGCTTCACCATGCATAGGCAGAAAACATGACTACACCTCACGATTTAAAAGCCCTAACAACATTGTTGCAGAAACTCATTAGTTATATTTCTAAATTCTCTGTTAGAGGACTCTGATTGATTTTGGGTCAAATGACCTTCATCAGAACTGTAGTCTGATGGCAGGGACATATTGTACACATAAGCCTACTGGGACCAAAGCTTGGTGACCATATGGATGAGAGTGAATCATCAGATGAAGGGAGTGAGGTAAACAAGTCCGCTCTGGGCCCATTGACAATGTATTCTTCGGATGTTATATCATTCATTCAATAAATATTAATATAATACTTCCTACAGGGGTGCCTGGGTGGCTCAGTCAGTTAAGCTTCGGCCTTCAGCTCAGGTCATGATCCCAGGGTACTGGGATCGAGTCCTGCATCGGGCTTCCTGCTCAGTGGGGAGTCTGCTTCTCCCTCTCCCTCTGCCCCTCCTCCCACTCGTGCTCTCTCTCTCTCTCAAATAAATAAGATCTTTAAAAAAATACTTCCTACAAATACTGAAGTATAGTACACAAATGAATTGACTATTTCAATAGATGGCTAGTCTAATGGCATAGGTAAAAAGCAATGAACTGACCTAGACTATGCAGAATAGAGAAGGGGGGAAGGGTGTATGAAAAATTGTGAGGGAGATGACAGTTTAGGATGGGTGCTTTAGTTCTAGTCATTATGTCTACCTTCCAGCTGGCAAAAAAAAATAAGGTGGAGAAAGAGGCAAAGAGCATACACTAACTGTCCTTTAAAAGATTTCCTTAAAACCGTTGCACATCAATTTCACTTATAACTAATTAGCCAAATTTTTGTTGCATGTTCAAACTATAAAGAAATCCAGGACATGTGTTTATTCAAAACTAAGGAAGAAGGTAGTGGATATTTGTTTAGAGAACTAATAGCCTACCACAATTTCCTGCTAGGCAATTTCTCAGCCTAAGAGCATACAGAATTATGACTTTAAAGGTATACTGTCCAGGTGTCTGGGTGGCTCAGTCAGTTAAGCATCCAACTCTTGATTTTGGCTCAGGTCATGATCTCAGGGTCCTGGGATTGAGCCCCACAACAGGCTCCCTGCTCAGCGGGGAGTTTGAGGATTTCTCTCTCTCTCCCTCCCTTTGCCCCTCTCCCTGCTCATGTTCACACACTCGCTCTCTCTCTCAAATAATCTAAAATTAAAAAATAAATAAAGGTATATTGTCAAACTCTTCTTCAGAGCACCCTGTTTTTTGCTGTGTTTCTCCATATGCTCTCTGCTAAGGGTGCCTATTGCTTAGCTCTCAATCCTTGGGCATATCCTTCTCCCCCTCCCCCCATCTCCATAATATCCCCTTAACCCTTTTTCTTTTTTTACTTTTTTAAAAAATTTTATTGTATTATGTTATGTTAGTCACCATACAATACATCATTAGGTTTTTTTTATTATGTTATGTTAATCACCATACATCATTAGTTTTTGATATAGTGATCCACAATTTAAACCCCCACCTTTTCCATTAAGATTGCTTCCTTTTCCATAATTTTTGAGAAGTACATTTTTTCCTAATTTAGTAGGTGAATTGATATAGTGTTTTAATTTACATATACAATTAATAATGAGGTTAAATCTTTTTTTAACCAGTGTGCTCCTTATTCACATTCACATTTCTTCTTTTGAGAATTGCCCATTCATTCCCTTGCCAAAGATTTCTATTGATCTTTGATTTGGACATTCTCTTTCTTCACTAACTATATAAACCCTCTTTTATAAGATATATTCTGAATATATTTTTCTTTTCATTGTCTTTTCATATTGTTTATAGTACTTTGAGAACATTTCATTCACTTAATTCTGTTTAATTTAATTTAATGAAGGTTTTACTTTATAGGTTTGCTTTTGTCATTAAGTTTAAGAAACACTCGGAGATTAAAAATATTCTTCCTGTTTTTCTGTTTTTCCTCTTTAATTTTAGTGCTTATATTTAAATGTCCTTACACCATACTTTTCCATCACCATAGAGATTTTGTCTAACTTTAATTATGCTTTATAATTTTTGTTGTTCCTTTTTCCCAAGTGCCCTACCAAAAACAATTCACTGTAACATTGTTGTTTTCTTTACAACATTCTGGTACATTTTACTTTCCTAGTATTTTGATCTACTATTTTATTTTTTAATTTGTTGTGTTTTGCACTGGGGGGAACATCCTAGTTTCATTTTAGTTGTTTATTTCTTAGTGGTTAATTAGAATTCTCTTAACTGTCTTACTCTGGTGGAAACTAAAATGTGGAATTAGGTGATTATCCTGATTATCAAGGACTCATAGGAATTCATTTGGTAGGATCATGCTTTCATTTTCTTAATTGCTTTAAATATAAGCATAGTCCAAAGTATTAAAGGTCCTTTTAATCTATACGAAAGCTAAATGGGTTGGTTGACCTATTAAAAAAAAAAAAAAGGAAAGAAAACCAAAAAGAAATGAAAATATTAAGTTCACATTTTATTATTCACTAATTGATCTGTTACTGTTGATATATCTCGAGATCATCTTTAGCAAGAGCTGTTTTATGCCTAGATATATTTTTATGAGTTGAGTCATTGATTGAATGTTATCTCAGTATATATTAAATATTGTAAGCTCATTGAAATGAAGTTGAGTGGAAGACAGCTTTTTGGGGGCATTGGGTGCACTTTCCCAAGAAGCTATGGGATATGTTCCAAAAACCACAAGAACATATGCACAGTGAGGCATGTGGAATCTTTCTACGAAAGGTCAGCCTTAGCCTCAGTGATTAGATGATCTGAAAAATTCAGAATCTCCAGTCTTCTGGGATCCCAGAAAGCCCATTTCCAGAAATCAGCCCACTCCCTGCCTCATGTCACAGCCTTTTTCCTTACTGGTTCTGATCCTAATCTTAGACATAGTCTACTATGACAAATGTGTTTTCCTTCCTTTCTCTTTCTGTCCCTCCCTTCCCCCGCTTTCTTTCTTTCTCTCTAATCCTTCTTTTTCCTTTCTTTTTTTGCTAAAACAGTTTTGCTTCCTTTTGTGAAAGGCATCAGTCATCATGGCAGTCAACCCTCGCTACACACTAAAATCTCTTGGGGAGCTTAAAATAATATCTCTATCCAGGCCTCCTTCCAGACCAATTAAACTGTTATCTCTGGGTGTGGGGTTCAGGCATCCATAATTTTTCAGGCTTTAGGTAATTCTAACATGTAGCCCTTATTACACATATAAAACAGTATCTTAAATTATGTTTTCAGTTTAATATTAGAATAAAATGATCCCCTAAATTACTGTACACAAATTAAGTGCATTATCTATACTTTGGAAATTTTCTTTTTCTTTTTTTTTTTTTCCAAAGATTTTATTTATTAACAGAGAGAGAGACAGCAAGAGAGGGAACACAAGCAGGGAGAGTGAGAGAGGGAGAAGCAGGCTTCCAGCCGAGCAGGGAGCCTGATGTGGGACTCAATCCCAGGACCCTGGGATCATGACCTGAGCCGAAGGCAGACACGTAACGACTGAGCCACCCAGGCGCCCTATACTTTGGAAATTTTCTATGTGCACTTTTCTGCTGGAGGAAATATATCCTGGCCTTTCATGATAATCATCCCCTGGAATTCATTTTTCATTGTAGCGCAATTGATTGTACTAAATAATGTTATGTAACTTGGTCAGTTTTTTATACTTGATATAAATAGGATTACACTATAAAATCATGCACATTTTTGGTGACTTACTTCTTTTTTAGCTATATGGTTTTGAGGTTCTTCACTATGCATGGAACTGTGACTCATTAATTTCATCAGTTGTTTTATGTAGTCATGGATGATTATTCCTTGGCTCAAAAATAATTTGATTCAGGGGCACCTGGGTGGCTTAGTCAGTTAAGTGTCTGCCTTTGGCTCAGGTCATGATCTCGGGGTCCTGGGATCAAGCCCCACATTGGGGCTCCTTGCTCAGCAGGGAGTCTGCTTTTCCCTCTGCCCCTTCCCCTGCTTGCGCTCTCTCTCTCCTCTCTCAGATAAATAAATAAAATCTTAAAAAATAATTTGATTCTATTTCTAATTTTTGCTTTTAGAGAATTAAATGCTAAGCAGCCTCATTCATATAAGATTGTGACAATTGTTAAGACTGGAGTTTTGTCATAGCATTGTCTCTCAAGTATTTGAACTGGATTACATGTCAAAATAGGTTGTAAAATAAAACCTATTGTATGATTAAAACTTATTTTTTGACCCAACTTCAGAAAATTAAGTCACTCCTCAGATTTTTTAAAGCAACGCATTAGAAACCATCTGACTTAAAAATTTTTTTATTTATATATTATATTTATTACAATACAGTTGGTAGAATCATTCATTCTCTCAGTTTCTGGTAACATCCAAGAAGTGTTTTACCTACCAAGACTTAGAGAATCACCACTAATAAATCTTCTTACGCTTCCATTTCGAGGCTCCTTGTTTAACTCAATGTTTAACTCAATACACCCCTAAAGATGTGGAAAATGTGAAACATGAATAATTTTAATATAGCTTGTGAATTATTTTTTGATAAAATAAGTTAATGTGATTTTAACTGATTCAGACATGATTCAGACATATTTATGTCTAACCTTTGGAGAGGCAGACTTAGTTCACTTACTGATTTGAAAATGTCTGCCATGTGTACTATTTGGCAAACAGTTCTCATTGTCAAACTAGCAGGTTAAATCAGACTTACTTTTCATTATAATAAGCCTGTCTTTTTTTAAATCCATGTAGATGTGTAAAAACACATCCCCATTGCACTTGTAAATGCAGTACTTGCAGGATATGAATTTATCCCACATTCCTCACATATTTCTTTAAAATATATGCAAGTTTAATATCCTAGACAATACTGTTTGCCATTTTATGATAATAGCCCACAGTCCATGCAAACCAAGGCAAAACATTTTGGCATCCCACATTTGTTCATCAGTAGAAATGTTTCCAAATTTAAGTTGAAGATGAAGTCAAGCTTTGCCGTAACACCGGCTCCTAGCAGAGTGCCTAGCACTCAGTAGACAATCAGAAAATATTTTTTTCTTTTTAAATTTTTAATTGTGGTAAAATAGAACATAAGATTTACCACTTCAATCATGTTTAAGTGTACAGTTTAATGACATTGAGATATTTACATTGTTGTCCTACCATCACTGGCATCCATCCAAGAACTCCTCATCTTGTAAAACCGGAACTCTATACCAGGTAAACAGTAGCTCCCATGTCCCCCTGCCCCCGCCCACCACCATTCTACTTCCTGTTTCTATGAATTTGACAACTCTAAGTGCCTCCTATAATTGGAACCAGACTTACTTGTGATTTGCTTACTTCACTTAGCATAGAAAGTTCATTCATGTTGTAGCATACATCAGAATTTCCTTCCTTTTTAAGGCTGAATTAAATTCCATTGTATGTATATACCACATTTTGTTTATGGGTTCTCTGTCGGTGTATACTTGGGTGGCTTCCACCTTTTGGCTATGGTGAATAATAAGACTCTGGGTGTATAAATACCTGTTGGAGTCCTTGATTTCAGGTTTCCAAAAGTGGACTTGCTGGATCATATGGTAATTATATTTTAGTTTTTCGTGGTCCCTGTGCCATTTTACCTTCTTACCAACCATATGTAAGCATTCTGATTTCCCCATATTCTCACCAAAACTTGTTATTTTCTGGGTATTTTATTTTATTTCTTTAATAGTAGTCATCCTAATGGTTATGAGGTGGTATCTCATTTTGGTTTTGATTTGCATTTCTCTAATTTGCATTTATGATGGTGAACATCTTTTCATGTGCTTATTGGCCATTTGTCTCTCTTTCAGTAGTACCATAGTTTTCTTTGCCCTAAGGCATATATATTTTTTTAATCTACCATAATTTGTGACACAATCTGTTGAACAGTGGCTTTGGCCATCGTATTTATTCATCAAGCACAGTGATTTCATTACAGAGACTCAATTTTCTGAGGTGATGAGCTGAACATCTAACTTGTAGCTACTAATAGTACACTGAGGACTGCCATTTTTCTATAGATGTATATACTTCTCTAGCTTTCACTGTGAGCAGGGCTAATTTGTATCAAAATTCCAAACAAAACTATGATGAGAGCTTGTAAATATCAAACCTATTTACATTTGTACTTCAGTTTTCCTGATTTTCAAAAAATAGCTTTAGTTATGTATGCATTGGTAGTAAAGAATATTGTATGATAAGTGGTTTCATGCTAATTTTGTTTTATTTCAGTCTCATGAAACTCCATCTAGATGAGTCATTTTTTTGAAAATAGAGAATAAAAAGTGTAAGGCATTAAATGCACTAGAAATATCACATCTCTCCTGTCACAACCTGGCCATATATATTTCTGAATGTGAAATAGAGGAAAGATACAAAGGTCTGTCTTCTACAAAGTGTGGAGTATGCTTATAAAACAAAGTGCACAAAGGAGAACCAGAATGATCACTGGTGCATTCTCAAGCAGATCAGTTTTAGGAAGCTTCGCAGTTAGAAATGGAGATCTAAAAATCGATTTCCTTAAAACCATATTCCTTTATCCCCATTGTAAAATCTTTATGTACTTTCTGATGTCTCTGTAGCTCAGCCTGAAGATTGAGGACATATATTTAGTCCATTCTTTTACTTCCAGTCTGCAAGTGAGGTCTAACACAAGAGGCTCAGACTAGGTCTTTTATGTTTCAGTGGTCTATTACTCTATCCCTTTGTCATTCTACATCATCTTCCTTATTATAATGTATAGATAAGTTTTGTTATCTGAAGTATATAGTCTCTTGATTTTGATCTTTCACGGGAGCGTCTTGGCTCTTTGTTAGCCTTTTATTATTCCATATAAATTTTAGATTCATGCGAATATGAATACATACACACACACACACAGACACACACACATCCACGTTCGTATCTGTGTATATGGCTATATATCCATCTACCACTGAGGCAGGTTTCTCATTTGCTCTATGCAGCAGGTATAAGCCTGCTGGTCCCAGTTTTGTGTGGGGGCCTCCAGTACATCCTCTGCCCTCGGTTGGCCCTAAGCCAATGAAGTTGTCTCCAGATTTCAACAGAAATTTCCAGTTGGCTGAATCCATTCCATCTCTAGGTTTGAAGACTCTTGCATTTAAAAACATTTCAATATTGTATTACACATGTAGATATTTCCTTTCAGATGGTCTTAAATAAGGTGACTAAAATCTCATACTGCCAAAAATGTTAATCAAAAAATGATTTTCTGTCCATAATATTTAAAAAATGTGAAATATTAACATAAGGGTGTCTTGGAATGTTCTATAACATATATTATGAAAACTTATATCAGTTTTGAAAGGTTAGCCATTTAAAATGTACATCTTTTCCCAAGATGTCAATCTTGCTTTATTCTTTAGGAATAATGTACTCTTTGGTGAGCTGCTCTTATGAAACATACTAAGCAATTTAATACTGTGTTGAGTATTTCTAGTCTAAAAGTTTTATGTTGTGTTCCAAGAACACATTATTTTACCTTTTTCAAATTTACTTTAAAGTGTAGAACATGCACTTTAATTATATTCTCTCAATTAATTCTCTCAAAAAAAGAATTTTATTCTTTTGATTGGAAAAGCAATTATCTTAGATATTATATAACATGATAGGGTTTCAGATCATTACCTGAGTTTGAATTTTAACTCTACTATTTCTCAACTGTGTGACCTGGGACAAGTTAGTCAACCACTCTGTGCCTCTTCTATACAACTGAATTATTGTGAAAATGTATTGATTTAATCCTTGCAAAGTGATCCTAGCCAATTGTAAATCAACAATTAATATCATTTATTAATACTGGTTTCATTTTCTAACTCTGTTTAGAAAGTAAATGATAATATAAAATATTATTGTTTTCACAAAGCAGTGTTTTGTTGTAGAAAGAATGCTGGCCTAGGATGAATGAATTAGGACTTCCAGCATCCATAAATCAAGGACAGTTTTACCAGCTTTATATATATTTTTCTTAGCTAAATCTTAGAAGAGTACATTTTATCACTTTATACATGAAGAAAGTAAGGTTTTGAGAGGGCAAGCAGTCAAGAACCCAGAAAAAAATGGAAAAACTAACAGTAATAGAATACTTACCAAAATGTCAAGCATATACTGAAAACTTTGCATATATCATCTCATCTAATGTTCACACACAAGTTCATATAGGAACTGCAGTTATCTCCATTTGTCAGAGAAGGAATCTGAGCCTCAAAAAGATCCACTAATTTAACCAAATCGCATAGTTGTTACAGATTTTACTCAGGGAGATTTTAAGGTTCTGTTAAAAAATATTTTAAATTTTCTTTTTTTGTAAATTATTTGTTTACAATTATAAAGTAGCTCTAAATGGTTTTTTTGAGTCTCAGTTTTTATAATCATCTTCAGTCGATAGTACTCCTATTAAATTCTGAAAAGCTGATTGAAATAGTGTATTGACTATACAGCACAGAATAAAATTTTATACATCTTACAAATATGAGGGAGTTCAATGGAAAGGGTCAAAGATAATATTTACTGTGATTAGACTTGTTTCTATTCATTTTGTGCACAAAAGCATAACTTGACCATTATATGACCCTGAAATTTGCACATAAATTGAAAATTATATAACAGTGTCCTGCAGTAACCTTACTACATAAATAATAGACGGGATGGGCTAATTAAAAAGTCTGAATTAGATTGTTCAGCGTTTTAGAATCTCTTATTCTTCATTAAATCCCATGAATGGTACCAAAATCAGAGAGGTTCTAGCACCTTGTATTTTTAGGAAAGCCATGTATTTTCTTACATGGGATTGTTTTTTATTGCATATGTTATTAGTCATTGCTATAGCCCCCCTAATCTACCATAGGACCAAGAGAGATCAGTAATAGATGTAATTAACTGCTAACATTCTTTTTTAGTTCATGTCCTGGAATCAACTTTACCAAACTTAAGAAAATCAAGGTCATTTTTTGCTAACAATTCTGGGATGAGAGCATAGAAACATGAATAAAGGCAAGAAATAGGTGAAGAAGATGTGCATCTGTGGACCATACCTGGGTAGGCATTATGAGGTTTATAAGTGATGCAAGAAAGTGGGAAGTAGTAGGCAATAGAAGAAAGTGTGTGCATTTTTTGTTATGTTTAGTCTATCTATGTCTGATATGCTGTAGAGAAATCCAACAGAAGATGTATTGTAAGTTTCTAAATTCAGGAAAAGGTACAGATTGGGATGTAGATATCAGATCATCACCTCCCAGGTACCATAAAACCATGATGCCCAAGGAAGAGCAAAGGGAAATAAAGCAGGATCACAGTTTGTTCTGTTAGCATTTAAAAGGCTTGGCCAGGGGAGCCTGGGTGGCTCAGTCGGTTAAACATTGGACTCTTGAGTTCAGCTCAGGTCATGATCTCAGGGTCGCGAGATCCCAGCCCTGTATCTGGCTCCTTGCTGGGCATAGAGCCTGCTTAAGATTCTCTCTCTCTCCTTCTGCCCCTCCCGCCACTCACATGTGCATGTATGCTCTCTCTCAAAAAACAAATTAATTAAAAGGCTTGGCCAAAAAAGGAGCCAAGATGAGAAGGAAGGTGAAGAAATGGCAGAGTACCAGGAATGCGATTCCTTTAGCCAAGGAGCTAAAGGAACAGAGGGTTTCAAAAAAGAAGGCATTTTCGGCATATCAGAGGCAATGGTGAAGTCCAGAATGGAAGGGTTGATACTTCTTTTAAAATGGTAATCAGAAACTCATCAGATAGCTGAACAAGGGTTCTGTTTGTGGTATATGAAGAATAGAAAAGAGGTGGGAATGGGTGAGGACTTCTGTATCACTAAACCACTAAAAGCATTCATGCATAAAAGTATCACATTCTGAGTTTTGTTGGTGGTGGTGTTTTATTTCCTTATTATTTCTCCTTCCTCCTTCTCAGGCATTCTATTTTTTTTTTTTTAAGATTTTATTTATTTATTTGAGAGAGAGAGAATGAGAGACAGAGAGCATGAAAGGGAAGAGGGTCAGAGGGAGAAGCAGACCCCCAGCTGAGCAGGGAGCCCGATGTGGGACTCGATCCCGGGACTCCAGGATCATGACCTGAGCCGAAGGCAGTTGCTTAACCAACTGAGCCACCCAGGCGCCCTCAGGCATTCTAATAATGTTTTTCTGTCTAAACCTTTAAGTCACTGACTTGATATATTGCCTAGGGTTCAGCAGTCTATTGTTCTTCAATGAAGAATCCATAAAAAAAAAATGGATGTTTAACATATGTCCAGATCTAAAATAAAAATAAAAATGAAAATCTGAATCTCATGTCTGAAAAGAGAGGTTGGGATATGTCATTTTCTTTCAAACAAACATAGAAAGAGTTTATAAAGTCACCTTTTTGTGTAAAAACATGAAACTATCAGTCTTTGGAAGATTTTCCATTTAGCGTGCACCTTTACTCTGTGTATCACCAGTTGAATCTCACTTTTTTTTGTATGTTCCAAAACTCTTGCTGTATGCCAAGACATGGTCCACTAACTCTGATAACACTTCTGATAATTTCGACACAAGCTGAACTTTGCCATCACGGAGATCATCAATCAGTATTTACATTTTCAGATGTCTTGCTAAGAATTGTCTGATATGTGCATTGACCTTCCTAAAACCTAGCAATTTTTCTAACATAAGATAGATTTAAATGCTCCTGCTGAATAGAAACTATGAAAGGTATTGTGAATTTCTGGATGTTTGAAAATACTGGTCATGCAATATTGTCAGTAGTGTTGAGATCTCCATTCATTTGCAAACTTGCTCCTGATCACATTTCCAGAGCAAGAGAGAACCCAAGTGAAATAAACATTTCATCTGTGAAGGAAGATTTGGGGTGCATGAACTTTTTCCAAAATATGTTTTGGCCTTTTTCTTTTTTATACCAGATGTTGCTCTTCCTTCAAATAGATCTGAACTTCCCATGTTTTCAATATGTTGCCAAACTTACTTGTTAAGGAAACTGAGAAGAAAGGAGTTTTATAAAGGAAATTGATAAAGGAACTGCTTTGTCTCAGTCAAGTGGTCCGGTCTCCCTTTCTAATTGGTTAAATGACTAGCTGAGATGATAAACATTTTGAAAGGCCATCAGCTAAATAACTGTATTAAGTATTTATTAATGCAACACAGTAAGCTAGGGCTACTTTTTATTGCTCTCTGATGGCAACACATAAATATCTTTAATTAGTGCTATACATATTGTTTTACTAATAAATTTTTATCATCAGGTCATAAATTCTTTGAAGGTAAGAACTATTGCAGTGTCCACCATGTTGTCTGACAGTGGCTTAATTCATATTTCTAGGATGAATGAATACAAGATTCTAAGTTGTTGATATCACTTTGTATCATACTTTGTATGAGAGACTGATTTTCAGTATTCTCTTTTAGAGATTAATATTAAATGGCTTACCTAAGGGCACAGAGCTTTTATAAGAATGGGGTTCAAATCATTATCTTGGTCCTCATATTTGGACTGCCCATTCACAATCAATATTTACTGTTTAGCATTACCAATTCTCACTAGAGGGAAACTTACTTAGAATGATAAAACTTTTGAAACATACCTTCCATAAAAACTGTCCAAATATAATTTATCAACAAGTTAAAACAGACAAATGACAAGGAAAATCCACATATTAACAAGTAAAAAGAAACCATATTTATGGAAGAGTTCCCTCTTCCACCCACTACAAATGCATCTTAATGTTTCTGTTTCAATGGATGCCCTCAGAAGCTGATAAATGTTTACCTTTATGTGAACACAAGATACAAAAAGTCATATATGCCAATTTCAGGGATTTTTTTAAAAGCATACTTCTACCATTGGACAAAATGCAAGTAGCATAATGCTTATATTAAATGAACATTATTATTTGGAGAAATTGTTTTATGGGACTTTCTTGGGGTCTTTTTTAGAATATATGATCTAAGACATTAAGAGTTTTTTTAAATATTAAATTTATATTGAAATTTAGACTACAGAAGAAATGACAAAATTATATCCTGGGATATGCTTCCCACTCACTAAAACATATAAAAATATTTTGAAAAGCACAAATTAATACTCTAAACTGAAATTTAAAAAAAAGAGAAAGAAAAAATCTACCAGTCCCAGGATGATAAAAAGGGATTCAAAACCTAGATCACAGGTGGAAGCTAACTCCCCAGTGGCCTAAAGGATTTGGGGACCTGGACATAGAATATCGTACCTTGGGACTGGATCTTTTACATGAAACCTTTGCATAAAGCCTGCTCCTTTCCAGGGAAGCCTCAAAGATACTTGTTGTCTGTCTAGGGACCTAGAAAAAGCAAACAAAACAGGAGCTACCGTCATGAAACCAAAACCATAAAGTTGTGCCACACCACATACAGGATGGAATATGATGTAAGAATGAGAACTCCAAACAACAAATTAATATTAAAATTTTTAGAACCACTTAAACTTAAAGGACAGTGCAGAAACCAGTGTAAATTTATGCTGTTGGGGCCACCTGCTTCTGGGATTATGATACAGAAAAAAGGAAAGCATGAAAAAAAAGAATAGGCAGGATGCTAAATAAAAATAAACTTCTAGAAATAAAGAAAATTATAACTGAACATTATCAATGGAAAAGTGAAGCAAAGAGATTAGAGAGACAACTGAAGAGTAAATCATCAAATTAATATGAGTTTGGGGCACCTGGGTGGCTCAGTCCATTGTGTCTGACTTTTGGTTTTGCCTCAGAGCATGATCTCATGGGTCCTGAGATCAGCCCCAGCTCTGTCCTCAGTGGGGAGTCTGCTTGAAGATTCTCTCCCTCTGCACACGCCCCTTGCATGTGCTCTAAATAAATAAATCTTAAAATAGCCATCAAAAGGAATGAGATCTTGCCATTTGCAACGACGTGGATGGAACTGGAGGGTGTTATGCTGAGCGAAATAAGTCAATCAGAGAAAGACATGTATCATATGACCTCACTGATATGAGGAATTCTTAATCTCAGGAAACAAACTGAGGGTTGCTGGAGTGGTGGGGGGTGGGAGGGATGGGGTGACTGGGTGATAGACACTGGGGAGGGTATGTGCTATGGTGAGCGCTGTGAAGTGTGCAAGACTGTTGAATCACAGATCTGTACCTCTGAAACAAATAATACATTATATGTTAAAAAAAAGAAAAAGAAGAAGAAGAAGATAGCAGGAGGGGAAGAATGAAGGGGGGGAAATCGGAGGGGGAGATGAACCATGAGAGACGATGGACTCTGAAAAACAAACTGAGGGTTCTAGAGGGGAGGGGGGTGGGAGGATGGGTTAGCCTGGTGATGGGTATTAAAGAGGGCACTTTCTGCATGGAGCACTGGGTGTTATGCACAAACAATGAATCATGGAACACTACATCAAAAACTAATGATGTAATGTATTGTGATTAACATAACAATAAAAAATTAAAAAAACACACACATATATATATATGAGCTTACCAGAATGCAGCATAGTAAAGAGGGAAAAAAAAAAAATGGAACAGAGATTAAGAGACACTGAGGATCAGAGGAGTAAATTCAACACTTTTCTAATAGGAGCTCCAGAGGTAGAGAAGAGAGACTTAGGGAAGGACACTAGTTGAAGAGATAATACTGATCATTTGTTATAACTGAAAAATGGCATGACTTTTCAAGTCATTATAGCTTAGAAACAATGACATCTCGGTGGCAAGGAGCAACCTAGTACCCAGAGCTTGGCTTCTGATAACATTTTCCAATAAAAGGAACTAGGGCGGGGAGCCTGAGTGGCACAGTTGGTTAAGTGTCATGATCCCAGAGTCCTGGGATCGAGTCCCGCATCGGGCTCCTTGCTCAGTGGGGAGTCTGCTTGTCCCTCTGCTTCTCCCTCCTGCTCTGTTCCCTCTTGCTATATCTCTCTCAAATAAATAAAATCTTAAAAAAAAAAAAAAAAAAAGGAACTAGGGCTTCTTGGAGAAACAGCTGATGGCTGATCCCTAGGACTGGCCCAGGAAACATACAAGATGAGCCTGAAGCAACTTACAGTGCTAGAAAATAAGGTAGTGTGCAAAAAGAAAAGCCTACATTGATGGGGTATGTCAGAGGGACTCAGGAGCCAACTGAAAGAGCTCTTCTTGGCCAAAGTTGGAACAATTTGAGCAATAAAATAAAGTTGCATTGTATTATGACTCAAATTATAAAATATTCTTGAGTCCATACTGATACACTTACTGAATAAATAAGTAAATGAGAGAGAAGAGACAAATTTCCCATGTATAAGAATTCCAGGTAATTTATGTACATTCCCTGCCCTGAAGGAGAGGAGTGTAGATCACCACAGATGTGGCCTACACCCAGTGATTTCCTTCCAGAGAATGGAGTATGGAAAGGGATAGAAAAGGGACCTTAGAGTGGAGAATCATGGGAGGCACTCCACAAGCCAAGTGAACAAGGTCAACGTGAACACTACCAAGTCCTGTTAATAGTTTGTCCTCTTGTCACTACATGATGAAAATAACACTTCTCTAGTCTTTCTTCCCCTAAAACATTAATTCTATCTAATCGTGAGGGGAAAACAAATAAAACAATAACAACAACAGCAACAACAACAACAACAAAACCCAAATTCCAGTAGAAAGGCGTCCCACAAAATACTTGACCAGTACACTCCAAATAGGAAAAGTCATCAAAAACAAGGTAAACCTGAGAAACTGTCAGAACAGAGTCACCTCAGAAGACATGGCATTACCAACTAAACAGCATGGTCTTCAAAGGCAGGGAATGTGCCCATTTTGTCTTGCATGTGATCAGTATATTCTATATGAGAAATGAAGGTGCTTAAAAATGTATGCCCTTGTGAAATTTACTGTCTGAAATTGCAGAGCATATTGAATATCATCACTTGAAAAAGATGATAAAACTCATGTTTGCCCGCAAATACAATCTACAGAATGATTATATCTCGTTCTGTATAATGAACCCTGTATATAAAACTTTTAATCCAAATAGAAATTTAAAGTGGCAAGAGCTTCTTGGTCGTCAGTTCTGTTTCAAAGCTGAATAAAGCCAGTTTTATTTTATTTTTTTTTTTTTTATTTTTTATTTTTTTTAAGATTTTATTTATTTATTTGACAGAGAGAGAGACAGGAGAGAGGAAACATAAGCAGGGGGAGTGGGAGAGGGAGAAGCAGGCTTCCCGCTGAGCAGGGAGCCCGATGCGGGGCTCGATCCCAGGACCCCGGGATCATGACCTGAGCTGAAGGCAGACGCTTAACGACTGAGCCACCCAGGCGCCCCTAAAGCCAGTTTTAAATTGGAGTCCCTTTCAGGTTGGTGACAGTTCGTTCAAATCCATAACGGATCAGCCTTACATATGCATCATGCTTTTATTGGATGAAATATTTCAGCTACATTATTTTATAGACCTTTTCTTCATTGTAGGATTTTCAATTTATCATACTTTAGTTTTAGGTCTTTAGGATTCTGCCAACTTTTTTTTTCTTTTTCCTTTTTTTTTTTAAGAGAGAGAGGGGGGTAGGGACAAAGGGAGAGGGAGAGAGAGAATTTTCAGTAGGCTCCAGGCTCAGCACAGAGCCTGACATGGGGCTTGATCTCACAAGCCTGAAATCGTGACCTGAGCTGAAATCAAGAGTCAGATGCTTAACTGACTGAGCCACTCAGGTGCCCTAACTTTTTTTTTCCTAAAATAAATATTCAGTCTAGTTTTTTTTTCTATGTCCTATTCTGCCAGCCATATTATCTTTAACTCTATTATGAGCACCAATGTTCTTTCCATTCTTATAACTATGGAATATGTGAGATTATCATTCATTCCACATATTTGTCAACCAGGTTAGTAGGTACTGCCTTTATCATTTTGACTGAATAAAGAAATTGAAAGTGGCTAAATATGTGTAAGACATTCCCACTAACATAATCTGCCTTTTCTATTTACCAGGTTTTTGGTAGCAACTGTCTGACTGACTACATTCTTGTCTTAAAGAAGATCTACTTTTCTTAGAATTGTAGGCTTTTTTCTTTTTTCTTGGTGCGATGTCTGTGCTATAGAAATTTTAGCCATTGCTTGCTTTACTGCAATTCAGAGCATTGACTTGATTTCTTTTCATGTCATTGCTCTTCTATATTGTTAAGGAAATGAGCCTCATTCAGAGATGTAGTCTATTTTAGTCACTTTTAAAAACTAAAGAATGAATTGTTTAAAGTCAAAACACATTTCCTCTGTGGAGTAATTATATATAGCTCCACAGCCTATGGCATGGAGAAATAAAATAATCCCCAATGCATAGCGTTGCATACTAAATAATGTCCACATACTGCTCTGGGTTAACTATAAATTCTCACTAGTGTTATTTAAAAATTATGTGGCAAAGCTTCTAAACCACTCAATGGACCTTTAATTCTTCTTGCTGATGCCCATAGTTAAACTATTTGCCATTTTCTTAGATGCCTTCTTTTCATTCTTCATATTTATTACTATATTTTACTGGTAAATTATTTCTGGAAATTACACAAGTTAAAACTTGCATTTTTATCAAATCCATGGATATTTACTATTTTTCTTCATGGAAATACGACCTAACTGTGAGTAAATTACCCTCACCTCAGGCACACCAGCTCTGTACCTATAATAATCTGTGTAACAAAGGAATTGTGAGCTTTATTTAATTTGTTGAACTAGATAAAAATAGTTTGGGACCTTTAATTCACATCTCTGTGAAGGTATGAAATATCATCATTGTACTTCCTGTGATTTAAAATGATATTCAAATATGTAAATTGCTATAGATTGCTTTGAGTAATATGGACTTTTAACAATATTGCTTCTTCCAATCCATGGGAATGGAATATCTTCCCATTTTTTTATATCATCTTCAGTTTCTTCCATCAGTGTTTTAAAGTTTTCAGAGTCCAGGTCTTTCACTCCTTGGTTAAGTTTCTTCCTAGGTATTTTATTATTTTGGGTAGAATTGTAAATGGGATTGTTTTCTTAATTTCTCTTTCTGATACTTTATTATTAGTATACAGAGATGCATATTAATTTTGCATCTTATGACTTTACTGAATTCATTTATTAGTTCTAGCAGTTTTTTGGTGGAGTCTTTAGTGTTTTCTATATAGAGTATCATGTCATCTGCAAATAGTAAACGTTTTACTTCCTTACCAATCTGGATGCCTTTTATTTCCTTTTCTTGTCTGATTGCTGTGATTAGGGCTTTCAGTACTACCTTGAAAAAAAGTAGTGAGAGTGGACATCCTAGTCCTGATCTTAGATGAGAAGCTCTCAGTTTTTCTCCCTCAAAGATGGTATTAACTGTGGATTTTTCATATATGACCTTTATTATGTTGAGGGATATGTTCCCTCTGAACCTACTTTGTTGATAGTTTTTGTCATGAATGGATGTTGTACTTTGTCAGATGTTTTTTCTACATCTCTTGAGATGATTATATGGTTTTTGTCCTTTCTCTTGTTAATCTGATGTGTCATGTTGATTAATTTATGAGTAATGAACCACCCTTGCATCGCAGGAATAAATACTACTTGATTTTAGTGAATGATTTTTTTCATATGTTGCTGGATTCAGTTTGCTAATATTTTGTTGAAGATTTTTGCATCTATGTTCATCAGAGGTATGGGCCTATAGTTCTCTTTTTTTGGTATTGTCTTTTTTGGGTTTCAGTATTGGCAAATCTGGCCTTATAGAATGAATTTGGAAACTTTCTTTCCTCTTTTATTTTTGGAATAGTTTGAGAAGAATTGGTATAAATTCTTTAAATGTTTGATAGAATTTACCTGTGAAAATTGTTAAAATGGCCATACTACTCAAAGCAATCTATAGATTTAATGTAATATTCCTAAAATTTGTATGGAACCCCAGAATACCCTAAGTAGCTGAAGCACTCTTGAAAAAGAAGAACAAATCTGGAGGCATCACTATCCCAGATTTCAAGATATACTACAAAGCTGTAGTAATCACAACAGTATGGTACTGGCACAAAAAACAGACATATCAATCAATAGAACATAATAGAGATTCTAAAAATAAACCCACACTTATATTGTTATCTACCACAGAGGAGGCAAGAATATACAATGGGGAAAAACAGTCCTTTCAACAAATGATTTTGGGAAAACTGGACAACTACATGGAAAAGAAACTGGACCACTTTCTTACACCATTACACAAAAATAAACTCAAAATGGATTAAAGACTTAAATATGAGACCTGAAACTATAAAACTGCTAGAAGAAAACATGGGCAATAATTTCTTTTACATCAGCCATAGAAACATTTTTCTAGATATGTCTCCTCATTCAAGAGAAACAAAAGCAAAATTAAAATCTTGTGATTAAACCAAAATAAAAAGCTTTTACACAGCAAAGGGAAAAATCAACAGGACAAAAAAAACAATCTACTCAATGGGAGAAGATATTTTCAAATGATATATCTGATAAGGGGTTACTATCCAAAATATATGAAGAACTTATACAACTCAATATCAAAAAAAATCATATTTAAAAAATGGACAGAGGACACATAGACATTTTTCCAAAGAAGACATACATACGGAATGAGGACATATGAAAAGGTGTTCAGCATTACTAACCATCAAGGAATTGCAAATCAAAACAATTCCTTTATAGCTGTCAGAATGGCAAAAAACAAAAACAAAAATGAAACACACACACACACACACACACACAAGAAATAGCAAGTGTTGGCAAGAATGTGGAGAAAAAGAACCCTCATGCACTATTGGTGGGAATGAAGATTGGTACAGCCATGGTAGAAGACAGTGTAGAGGTTCCTTAAAAAATTAAAAGTAGAATTATCTTATGATCCAGTAATTCCACTACTGGATATTTTTCCAAAGCAAATGAAAACACTAATTCAAAAAGATACATTCACCCTTAAGTTTATTGCAGCCTTATTTACAATAGTCAAGATAATTGAAGCAATTCAAGTGTCCATTCATAGATGAATGGATGTGGTGTGTGTATATACAAATATACACACACACCATACCCTATATATAAAGATGTGGTGTACACACACACACACACACACACACACACACAATGGAATATTATTCAGCCATTTGCAACAACATGGATGGACCTAGAGGATATAATGCTAAGTGGAATAAGTCAGTTAGAGAAAGACAAATATCATATGATTTCACTCATATGTGGAATTTAAGAAACCAAAGAAAAAAAAGAGACAAAAAAACAGACTCTTAAATACAGAGAACGAACTAATGGTTACCAGAGAGGAAGGGGGTGGGGGAGAATGGGTGAAAGAGATAAGTGGGATTAAGAATATACTTACCTGACCGCTGAGTAATGTATAGAATTGGTGAATATTTGTATTGTACACCTGAAACTAATATAACACTGCATGTTCATTATACTCCAATTAAAAAGTATGAATTTCTTTGAAAATTCTGTGTTCATTCCTAAGCTCCCTTTAGATGAAACCATTGTGCCTTCTGTTATTATACCCAGAATTTATTAAGCACAAACTGGATTAGGGACTGTGTTTGGCCTAAGAAAACACATCCCAAACTCCTGCTTCTAAGGGGCTTGGAGTCTGGAGGGGCAGGCAGAGCTGTAATACAGCTTTTCTTTTCTTTCTTTTTTTTTTTTTTTTAAAGATTTTATTTATTTATTCGACAGAGAGAGAGAGAGCGAGAGCAGGAACACAAGCAGGGAGAGTGGGAGAGGGAGAAGCAGGCTTCCCGCCGAGCAGGGAGCCCGATGTGGGACTTGATCCCAGGACCCCGGGATCATGACCTGAGCCGAAGGCAGACGCTTAATGACTGAGCCACCCAGGCGCCCCTGTAATACAGCTTTTCTATGAGGTGGTAAACATTTAACATAGGAATAGAAGGGTTCTTAGGTGGCATGAAACATAGAGAACCCAACCTGGGCCTTGGTTGACAAAGAAAAGGCAAAACAAGGGGAGAGGGAAGCTATTTCCTTGAGTTCCGAGGTTGAGCAGACCTCCAGGGTCAGACCTCCACTGACTGAATGGTCAGTGTAGGTAAAGGAAGTAGCGGATGTGCACACAGGAAAAGATGAAGAGCATGTGACCTGCTGGTGAGCCCTTCAGGAGTAGGATGTACTGTAGTTTAATTGCAGGTACTTACGAGGAGAGTTGCAGAAAATGAGACTAGAAAACTAAGCTGGAGCCCAACGCAAATCATTTTTAGGGCCTGGATTAAGATGTTGGATTTAAGGAATGGATGATTTTGAAAGCACAGTGTGTATAACTTGCTGAAAAATTGGATGTGGGACTGAGCAGGGAGGTGTCTAGAAGTCTGCCTTGGATACCTATTAAAATCAGTAACTTACTTGAACGTATCTATAAAACTACTAAAAGGAATATTCAAATTTAAAGAAGTATCATAAAAATGACTTTGTTTTTATTTTTTTTTCCCCAGTGGGAGAGACTTCTGAGAGTTGCCCGGAAGCCACTGATTTTTTGTGCCACGACAAGAAATGTGTTCCATCCCACCTTGTCTGTGACTATAAGCCAGACTGTTCTGATAGGTCTGATGAGGCTCACTGTGGTAAGTGGATCTGTCTGCTCTGATGTAGCCCATTCAGCACAGATTTCACTTTATTGGGAAAGTAACATACTGGCATTGATGACGGAGAGGAAATGTTCTTTTCATGCACCAGAGTAGATTTAAAATAGCCAGAACCTTTTTTTTCCAGCTTCTCTATTCACACATCCAAATCGCAGCCCTCTCAACCGTTTTACCCCAATACTAAATACCACAGCAAATCTTGTCAAAAAATTTCTCAACATGTCATTGTGCAGAACTGCATGGGGGGGTCAGAATTTTAATCACCAGAAACTGACCTATCTGTCTACATGTCTTCATTGGTTTTCATTTCCTTTTCCATTTTATGGAAAGATAAGGCTAAAAATGAGCACTTCAAATAAATACGAGTAAATGATTAATTTTATCAATTACATTGCTCTGGGAAAAGAGAACTAGATTGGCCACATTGTTTTTTTTAATTCAACCTTTAATTCAAGTGATTTTTAAAAGTCATGCATAAAACCAAGTATTTAGTTTTCAAATATGAGCATGTATTTAAATCCAAAAAAATTTTTTTTTGTATTTCTTATTAATGAGCCTTCATAGGAAACCTCGCTACCATATAGGCTACCTGTTGCAGTTAGGGTTTGCTGCATAGCAAACTCCCTTAAAGGTTAGTAGCCTAAAAAAGTTTCATTTTGCTCTCAATTTTGTGGATCAGTAATTCAGAAAAGAATCAGCGAGGCAGGTTCTCATCCACATGGCTCCAACTGGTATACCTGGAACTGGAGTGTCACTTTCAAGATGGCTTCCTCCCCTCCGGGTTTGGCACATTGGTACTCTTTGGTCTCTCTGTCTGGCTTGACATAGCATCTCATTCTCCAGGGCAATCTAACGTAGCTTGGGCTTTCCATAACAGGGCTGTCATGGGACAGCCAGATATCTTGCATGGGATTGGCTTTTACCAGAGTAAATGCTCTCAAGAGCAAGCATTCCAAGAGCCACAGGAAAAACAGGAAGAATTCGTATGACTTAGCCTCGGAAATTCTAGAATGTCACTCTTGGCTCTTTCTAATGGTCATGCAAATTAAAATGTCTAGCTTCAATTCAAAGAGAGAAAGGGGATAGACTCCACCTTTGGGACAATGTCATGCATGTACAGGAAGGGAGTACCACAGAAGTCATGTTCCAGTTTTTCTTTTTAACTCAGTATCATTTTTATTCCTCAGGATCTTAGAGTACTGATGCTTCTGAAGTGTTCATTTTATCATCTTTTTTTGTATTTATTAATTTTCTTAAATTGTGGTAAAATGTACATAACATAAAATTGACCATTTTACCCATTTCTAACTGTATAGTTCAGTGGCATTAAGTGCATTTGCGTTGTTGTCCAGATACCACCACTCATCTCCAGAACATTTTTTCATCTGGAAAAACTGAAACTCTATACCCATTAAACAATTAACACCCCATTTTCCCTCCCCCAGCCCCTGAAAGCCGCCATTTGATTTTCTGTTTCTATGCATTTGACAGTCTGGGTATGTAATACCAGTATTTGGAATCATACAGTATCTGTCTTGCTGTGATGGGCTTATTTCACTTATCATAAATTTCTCAACATTAATGCTATATTTCAATTTTAAACCAAAGTGTCAAGGAAGTGAAAATCACTGGCACTTCTTAAGACTGTACTATCAGTGCTACAGTATTATAATCTTATTTTATAAACGATTATGTATTTCCTTTATAATATATGCCCATTCTCAAATGAAATTTATAATATATTGAAAAATACTTTATAGTGTTCTTTTTTTTAAAAGCTTCTATTTAAATTTAAGTTAGTTTTCTTCCCCTAGTGTTCTTCCTAGCTTTTTTTTTCTTTTTTTTTCTTATGTTATGTTAATCACCATACATTACATCATTAGTTTTTGATGTAGTGTTCCATGATTCATTGTTTGCATATAACTTGGGACTTCCTAGCTTTTTTAAAAGCACTCCAAAAAAATATATTTTTTGATATTGACCGTAGAGAACTGATTGCAATGGAGCTCGAAAAACCGCTCCAAAACGTTTGTAAAATCACTATTTTCCCCACCAGGCATAACAAGTAGAGAGTATTTAGAAATCACCACCAAAACAAAATAAAAATTCTAAGGGAAGAATAATTTGAACATGATGACATTGACATAATAAACCAGTGAGGGGAAGGAGAGCTGTTCACGTGCACAAAGAAAAAATAGTTACAGGAAGTAAATTTTCTTCCTCTCATTTCAAGATGCACATGTATTGAACATATTCATATAAAAATTATATTCTTCCGTTTATTGCTATTCTTAGTGTGGGCTAGGAACAACTTTCTAAATGTTGAATAAGTAGAAAAATGAATAAGACATCGTCTTAGACTTAAGCAACTCACTTTCTGCTGTGGGGGAGGGGCAGGGGGATATATTAAAATACAGTGTTCTTTGCTTTTTGAAAAAGTTAGTTATAAAAGAATTCTGATTACTTTTGGAATGTAGCAAGTGCTATTAATAATAAGGTTATCACAGTGTATTTGGGGAGTGCCGATGAAGAGTAGTGGCTGTGTGCACGCGTGCGTGCGCGTGCCCGGGCAACGTAAATATCGGCTTGTCAAACCTAAAAACTTACTAAGTATTTTGGTTTTTCAAATGTGAATGCTGCTTTTTTTTCCCCCCTTGGCTTCACTCATTTTTCCTCTCAGGCTGCTTTATATGATTTTTATTTTTCCCACAGCTATTTGAAGTATTGATGTAAAAATACACAAAGGCAGTTTTGATTTTCAGAACCTGAGTCAGTTGCACACTCATATTTGTTCGTGTTACCTACAACTTTGGTGGACAACTACATGCAGTATTTGATTTTATTAAAATTAAAACAATATGTTGACAAATGAAACAGTCACTTTCCTTAAGACCTTTGATAGGCTTTGTTCACATCCAAGAGGAACACTACACGATACACGTGGGCATACCGGTGACTTACTGATTCTGCAAAGTGACTTCATCACTTATTTTATGTTGATACTCTTTTGGATACACTGGAGGCATCGGGGTTAGATTCCTGCAATCAGATAGCCTGTTGTGGATGACGAAATAAATTACAAAATTTTCAAAATGGCCTTTGGAGAAATATAAGGAAAAAATGGACCTTTGGTTTATTAAACTGAAGTCTTCATTTTGATGCTGACCCTCCTATGCTGAGCAATTATTTAAATTCTCGGGGACTCGTGGGCACCTGGGTGGCTCAGTCATTAAGCGTCTGCCTTCGGCTCAGGTCATGATCCCAGGGTCCTGGGATCGAGCCCCACATTGGGCTCCCTGCTCCGCGGGAAGGCTGCTTCTCCCTCTCCCACTCGCCCTGCTTGTGTTCCTGCTCTCGCTGTGTGTCTCTCTGTCAAATAAATAAATAAAATCTTTAAAAAAAAAATAAATAAATAAATTCTCGGGGACTCGTTTCCTCATCTTTATATTAGATAGAATCATATCCATTCTATAGAGTACTTTGAGAATTAAATGGCATAAAGAACATATTTGTTCAGTCTTCTAGGATTAATAATGTTAGCCTCTTTCATTTCATTATTTTTATACTCTCTTGAAATTTGTCAGTCATGGTGGATGTTATTATATGTACTTTATATGCTTATCAGAAAATAAACTCAGCGATTCCTCATAAGTAAATTTTTACTGTAGGTTATAAACAAAGATAAATTTTTCTTTTGCATCTCTAACTTCTGTTGCAAAAATTCATGGTTTAGAATAAATGAAATCGATTCTTTTTAAAAGAAATAGTTAAGTAAAAAAATGTGCTCTTTTCTTACATGGAACAAAATTATCACCTAAAGCCTGTGTTAAGTGTTCCTTGTACTCTAGGCTAGGGATGTGCAGGGTATGGATGCATGCATTCTCTGCTGCCTTTTACAACAGTTACAAATATCACGGGCTCCTGGGTGGCTCAGTTGGCGGCTGCCTTTGGCTCAGGTCATGATCCTGGAGTCCTGGGATTGAGCCCCATGTCGGGCTCCCTGTTCAGCAAGGAGCCTGCTTCTCCCTCTCTCTCTGCCTGCCACTCCCCCTGCTTGTGCTCTCTTTCTCTGTCAAATAAATAAATAAATAAATCTTTAAAAACAAACAAACAAGGGGCGCCTGGGTGGCTCAGTTCGTTAAGCATCTGCCTTCGGCTCAGGTCATGATCCCAGGGTTCTGAGATCGAGCCCCACATCGAGCTCCCTGCTCGGCGGGAAGCCTGCTTCTCCCTCTCCCACTCCCCCTGCTTGTGTTCCCTCTCTCGCTGTGTCTCTCTCTGTCAAGTAAATAAATAAAATCTTTAAAACAAACAAACAAACAAAAAAACCCAAATATCATTATCGAGTCAGAGCCTTCTTTCCCACTGAACCCAGAGTCTTCAAAATCCTTTGCAATGCAGCATTCTATGAAGCCATTTCATGCTGAGGAGAAAGTATTAAATATCCCTGTATTATGCATTGTGGTATAGCAAAATAAGGTGCATATATGAATATGATGAATTAAAAATAATTATGGGGCTAGCTCTTAAAAAATATATAGGTAAGTTGATCAATATTTACACTAACCATACCACTGTATGGCTGAATACCATACCACTGGGAAAATGCCATTTGTTTAAATGTTGTTGGTAATGCTTTTAAGTCTATTCCAGGAATCATGACAAAGATCACAATTTAGAAAATACTTCATCAAAAGCAATAACCATTTTGAAAATACCAACCACATAATCATCATCAAGAAATATTACAAAGTTCCTCATATCATTTATGATTTAATAGGTATATATGGAACCACTCTGGGCAGTAGTAATACTGCCCACATAGAACCGTTTATAGTAATTCAATGGTAAACAGTTACAGTGACAATCCACAATAAAGAAGTGATGAATTTCCAAATGAGTAGTAATAACTATAATCGCTGTTAAGGGCCATAAAACCCACATGCACACATACTCTGACGTGGTCTGGAAAGGGAAAGATAGGACATAAGTTGAACATTCAAAGATGGGTATGATTTGCTAGATGGAATGAAGAAGATACATTAATTAATATACTTGTAGCAGAAACTTCAGCGTCAACCAGCTTAACATCAAGGTAATTCCTGTTAGTTGCCTGGCCCTCCTTTGTGTTTCTTAAAAACAGAAGTCCCAATTTTATTTGCGGTGGCTTGTGACCAACTACAAATACCGTCTTTTCCAAACTTCCTTGTAGCTGCCAGAGGCCAATGAGATACACATGGGAATTTGGGGGAAGGTATCTCTTTTAGAAGGAAAAACACCAGACTAGAAAAAAAAGTGTCTTCTCCTTTCCTCTTCTCACTTCTATCAATGCCTTGAACCTATGTGATACGAGGAAGTACCACAGTCCTCTTGCAACCATGAGTGAGCAGGAGGATGACAAGATGACAGAAAGAACAGATGGAAAATATGTGCTTCACAACCACACAGTTGAACCACAATACTAACTTTAAATGGACAACTTCCTGGCTTCTGTTTAATTGAGATGAATTAATTCCTGTCTGTTTCAGCTCCTACTACTTGAGTTTTCAGTTGCTTGGAACCAACCAATTTTTAACTAATACAATAAGGAAACTGTATTATCTCCAGTAGCAAGAGGTCAAAAGCAAGGAATCCTAGAGTTGGTTGATTTTAGCAACTTCTGTTATCAAAAATTAGAACTACATGGACTCCTTCCTTCTTTATCCTGTGCCATCTTCATGTAACTGACTTTGTAATAAAGTCAGCTACCCATATAATCTCTTCAGTCCCATAGTTCACATCTTTACAGTGATATCCTGAGAAAGAATAAATGGATTTTCTGTCTTTTGATTTGTTTTTAAGAACAAGGCAAACGTTTCCTAGGTGCCTTTTCCACAATAAGGCTCAATGTCTAGAATTGTATTCCAGGATTATGGCTAAACTAAGGAGAGAACAATGCTTATCACGATTACTTAGATAACTTATAAGTCATCTCTGGCTATCTGAGTGAAAGAAGGTGATTATAGTCAAATAAAATAGCAATTCTGTCCTCTTCAAGAGAGGAAAAGAATGAATGACAAATGAACCCCCAAATGCTAGAGAAAACATTCCAAAAATAGAGGAAAGTAGTCCTAAACATAAAAGTTGAAAAAAAATCAGTTTTTATTTAAGAAATAATTTTCTGAAAAATTTAGTTGGCATAGAGGCAATTTTAAGATTCAGTTTCAAAAACATTTTGCATCAAAGGAAAGGTTATTGTATGCAAGGCAAGGGGTTTAGGAGAGTGTATTCAAACAATGTGAAAAACCTGATATTTTGAGCAATGGAAATAACACAAGAGCATTCTTAAAGATGATTAATGTGGTTTGGGTTTGTAAAGCTGATCAATGAAGGCTACACTGAAAAAAAAAAAAATGGACTCTTAAAATAAACCAGGGGCTTGGACCAATGGAACTGGAACAGGGGTTATAAACTTCAAGGGAAGGAGAGAGTTAAGTTCTCAAAGAGAGAACCTACAAGTGTTGGTGATAGATTGAATATGGGAATGAGGAATGTAGAACCAAAGGTAAGTCCAAAGGTAGAATTTTAAAAAGAGGGAGAAGATTCATGCTCTGAACTTAATCAATAATCTCAGGGAGAAGAGCTCATTTGGAGAGGTGAATGATGAGTTCATTTTAGGCTTTTTGATTTTGCGACGACAGTTGCATATTCCAAGTGGAGTATTCAACAAGCATTTGAAGATAAACACCTGCATTCCATCCTGACTGTAGATTTGTAAGCCATCTGCATTAAAGTGTGAAGGACCATGGGAAAGGATGAGTGAAAGCTGTACAGAGTGAGAAATTTAAGCATATAAAATTCAATCAAGAGGGGCACCCTGGCTGTGTCTGCAAGTTGTAAGAAAGGAATTGGTTGAAAATGTGAGATTGAAGGATCTGGAATAGCTCTCTAACTGAAATGAATGGAGCCATAGAATGCTAATAGCTATAGAATGCTTGATAAGGTACTGAGATCATAAACTGGGATTAGCCCTAGAGAAGAGAAAGGAAAAATGACATAATTTAGAGGTAGAGAGAATGAAATATAAGAGAATTTATCCGGATTGTATCTACATCTTTAGAGTCATACATAAAGTCATATGTTAGATAGGTGGAACAGAAGGTTCAAGGGTGGTTACAGAGAATCAAAAAGGATATAGAATAATTATTATAGGTCCTGTGTGTTAGGGAGTCAGTTATGTAGAAATGCAATAGTGCAAATCCTGTATGTGACATCATTCTAAAGAACACATAATGGCTGTTTTATGTTTATATTGGAAGATTCTGCATGTTTGCAGTTGTGTTAGCTAAACGCTTGGAGAACTAGAGTTCTTACTTTTAGCCATATTGCATAGCATAGTATAAACTTATTTATATCATGATACTAAAAAGATAAACATAAGGAGGGGATATAGAGAGCCCATAAATAAGCATATAAAATTAAATGCATTATATGCCATGTCGAATGAATGCAAGAAATGCATATAATTAAAAATGATTCTAGACTTTAGGGATAAGATGCAATCATGCCTGAGAAGTGAAATGCTGATATTTAATTAAAATATGGTCAGGAATCCATAAGATTTTCTATAGAATTATTTAAAGCTTTGTTTTCGATATGTTTGGCATCCATTTTAACAGCAAGATTTTCTTCTGATGCAATTTCTTTATGCTAGTATTAGTTTTACGTTAAGAAGAAGTTATGAACGGGAAACCATCTGGAAAAGAAATATTAAAAGCAACCTAAATGTCATCTCTCTAAAGAGGAAGGAAAAGTCAATAACAATTTCAATTGATTCATACTGGTCAAATCACACAGTCATTCTGTCTATACAACACAGTTTTACAGTGAATGCTCAAAAATAATAACTGCTCTGCAAAAAAAAATTAAAAATGAAAGCAGATATCAATTGTATTATGAGGGTAGTTTTCACAGGTGACTAAGTAGTAGACTTTCAGCTATTATCTGGTAATTTTTCTCATTATGAATAACTTAACTTTTAATGAATTATCAATCAGCACTTAGAACTTTTTTTAGTGACTAGCTCTGAAATGTTGTATGTGGATGGTTAGTATGGTATGCTGAGGGGGTTTGTGTCCTCTACCGTTTACTACTTCTCCAAAGGCACCTTTTTTTAGTTAATGACTTTGCCCTTCTAATGGTCTATGCTGTTCAAACACCAGTGTGAACACAGGGACTGAATTAAACTTCCAGACAACTGAAGCTGTTGATTTATTCGATCTGACTTATCTGTATTATCATAATATTATGTTCATTGCTCATGTGTAGACACAGTTTTATGTATCATCTATAATATTATTAGTCAATCCATACAACTTCTTCATGGATAAATGACAATATTCATGCGCTGCCTCTAGATTTTCTGATAAAAAAAAAAAGCTACAGTGTACAATTAAAATTACCAGTGGATGCAAATGTCCTGGTTCTTTAAATTTATTAATAAGTAATTAAAACAGGCAGGCACTGATTCTGAACAATCACAAATGTAGTATAATACCAAGTGTAATGTCCATTTCCAGAACATTCTATTACTATCTTCATTTCCTTAGGCCGTTATACAAACACAGCAGGAAGTTGCCATTTTGAAACTTCAGGAAACTGGACCACAGCCTGCGGTCTTACTCAGGACTCTCAAGATGACTTGGACTGGGCCATTGGCACCAGAATTCCTGCCGAAACATCTAGTCCAGACATTGATCACACCCCAGGTAAGTCTAGCAGAGATTCCCAGGCTCAGTAATTCACCCCTGGCTTAACCATTTGAGTGAATATCAGAGAGCATTCCTTGTGTCTGTGTGTGGGTAGAGCTGAATAGGCTTCATGAGAAGAGAGTTAATCCTTCTTTGTAACCTCTGAATTATTGAATAGACCCAGAACTAACATTGCTACTACAGCAAGGAAACCCACGACTCCTGTTTTAAGAGACACACAGATTTCATTTACTCAACACGTAGGGGACATTCAGGTGAATGCGTGCAGTAGGCAGAAGTTAGCAGTGATGAGTTCTCTTGCGGCCACAGTGGCCAGCAGCTGGCCACCAGTGTTGTTCCAGTCCCTCTGAAGTGTAGGGGCCGAGATGTAAAAGGTAAGTGGTGATGGAAGGAATGAACATCAACAAACTCTTGACAGGGTTTGCCTCCTTCCTTGTGATTTGAAGTTAATGGAATCCTTAATGGTCTTACAGGTAATAAGGTCAGAGCAGAAGTAAGCCTGTATTCTTATTTACTTTTACCCTGAAGTCTTGCCTACTCAGCACTTCCCTCCCCACCCCCACCTTAGGAATCTAACTTTTGTTAGGGATAAAAAATCATTTTAGAGACAAATTTTCTTAGGGATAAAACTCGTCTAAATATTCTTAGGGATAAAATCTAGTTTTTCTTAGGGATAAAAAAAAATAACCTGAGATATTTGTGCTGGTTACTTTTATGTGTCAGCTTGGAGGTGTCTTTGGATGAGGTTAACATTTAAATCAGTGAACTTTGAGTAGATTACCCTCCATAATGTGGGGTGGGGTGAGGGGGCTCATCCAATCAGTTGAAAGCCTAAATGGAACAAAAAAGACTGGCCTCCCTGAGCAAGAGGTAATTAATTCCCCCCAAGGCTGCATTCGGACTTCATCTGCCCTGTTGGCTTTCCTGGTCTCCAGCCCGCCAGCCCACACTGTGGATTAGGGGCTTACCAGCCTCTGCAATCACATGAGCAAATCCGTATGTAAATGTCTTTCTAGATTCATACACATTTTATTGGTTCTGCTTCTCTGGAGAACTCTAATACAATGTCACTCAAAACAGTTGAAGCATAGGCATGATGAAAAAGAACAAGATTATAATGGAATTAATTAAAATGACTTTTCAAAGGAAAAGTATGCAAGATTGTCTCAGCCATTTTTATGACTAGCAAAAGGAGAAGAATACTTGTATTATTTATATATTTAGGCAGATTGAAAACATCATGACATTCAATTACAGCCTACGTCTTCAGTTTTGTTTGAAAGTTGGCCCCTAATGCATCTCCAGATTGAATATTCTTACTCCTTTTGACCTACCAAATTGTATTTCTTCTTCCTCACCAAGAGTGGTTTGGGTTTTTTGTTTTGTTTTGTTTAAAGCATGAAGTTAGTATACACAAGATTAGAGGTTAATGGAACTGGATAGGGAATCAAGACACTGAGGTGAGTAATTAGGAGGATTTAATATACAACAGAGATCAATTCAAGGGGGAAAAAGATATAGTCTTTATTAGTATGGTGGTGGCATATCTGGTTATATGGCTGAAATGAAATGACATTAAGCCCCAGTTTTACTTTTGTGTATTTTATATACAGAAATATATTTGGATGGATTAAAGACTTAAATGCAACAAGTAAAAACAATAAAACTCTTGCAGGAAAACAGAGGGTAAACTATGTGCAATGTAAAGACATGGTCTCACTTCCAAAAGCCCAGAAGCTGCAAAAGAAAAGGTGCACATATTTGATGGTGAAAAATTATAGCTGTGGCCTAAAAATTCCATAAGCAAAATTAACAGGCAAACAGTAGGTTAGAAAAAAAAAAATTGTGTGTGTCAATTACAAGTAGGATACATATAGATAACTCTTAGAGACTTACCGGAGATGAAAATTTTAACAACCAGAAAAGATCTGCATAACTCATTCACAGATGATCAAATTCAAATAATCAACAAAAATATTAAATGATGCTCAAGTCCACAAGTCATCAGAAAAATACAAATCAAAATAAAAAGATGGGGAAAGGTTTTCAAAAGCCACCAATAGATGGCTGAGAAATTGAGAGCAGGCAGCTAGAGAATACTCATCCATGGTTATGGGAAATTTTCCATTTTGGAAAGCATTCTGACCGTATAGAAATAAAAGGACCACCACATAAGCACGTATATATAAGGATATTTACCTCAGCATTGTTTGTAGTTGAAAATAATGGGAAATAAAATGAATGTCCCTCATTCATACAGTCATTTATTTGTTCCCTTGTTCGTTCATTCATTGGCCTGTTGAATGCTAGGCACTGTTCTAGGTGCTGGGGATACATTAGTGAGTAAAACACAATTGCCACAGTGGAGTTCATATTCTAGAAGGAGGGAAAAGCTAATTGAATCAACATGGTAAGTAAATAAAGTATGTGGCCCATTAGAAGTTGAGTGGAAAAAGGAATAGAGTAAGTAGGATTGAGAAGGCATATGGATGGTTGGGGAAGGATTAGTTTCTAGGCTGGTCAGTTAGGCTGTGGTGGGAAAATGCCATTCAAAAAAGACTTGAAGGAGGTGACTAGTGAGCCTTTTGGATTCCTAAGCAAGAGTATTGTGGTCAGAGGGAGGGCCAGTGCCAAATGCCCTGAGATCAGAGTATGCCCGATGGGTGTGCCCCAGGCCCCGAGTGATGTTTTAGGTGATCTAATGAATTATTGTGGTACTGTCCTGTATGATGTTTGGCCGTCTTCCTGGCCTCTAGCCACTAGATACCAATAGTGTTCATCTTGCTGCTATTGACAACTCAAAAGGTCTTTAAAAATTGCCAGCTATCCCTGGGGGACAACGTCGCCCCCATTTGGGAACCTGGAGGAACAGCCTGGAGGCCAGTGTAACTTGTTAAATCCACAGCACGTAATATCATGCAGCCACTAAAAAGAGAAAGTTTAGCACTATACAGTTAATTTGTAGGGATTTCCAAAACATAATTTTTTAGGATTTTATTTATTTATTTGAGAGAGAGAGAGAGCGCAAGCACAAGCAGGGGGAGCTGCAGCGGGAGAGGGAGAAGCAGGCTCCCCGCTGAGCAAGGAGTCTGATGCGGGACTCGATCCCAGGACCCTGAGATCATGACCTGAGCCAAAGGCAGACGCCTAACCAACTGAGCCATCCAGGCAACCCCCCAAAAACGTATTATTAAAGGCGTAAAGCAATACACAAAATGATTCTACAGTATGGTCCAATTTTTTCTAAAACAATGACTAATGCCCCCTTATTTGTGCACATGTATAACTCTACATAGGTATCTCTGTGAATAACTATGTGAGCATGGAGAGAAAGATAAAAAAAGGATATATGGGTTTATTAGCCTGGATTACTTGGATGAGTGATAAGGTTGGAGTAGAGGAGAGGGAGAATAAATCTAAAAATAAAAAGAAAATAAGTAAAACAGGAATTGCACCTCAAAAGAAAATCTAACGTACATGATGGTAGCACCTACATGTGTTTGTGGAAACTGTGGTGGGTATCTTTAAGTCTTACCATGGAAAAAACCTGAACAGTGATCTTTTTGCTCTCTTAATATTGATTTTTTTCTTCAATATTTCTTTTCATCAATTTTACATCACTAAGTAATACATCTTTTCCTAAAAATTTAAATGTATAAATAAGCAGAAAAAAGAAAAAAAAAACTTCTCTAGTAATCTCAATAGAGTGATATAATCATCTGTAAGCTTTATATTTGTATATCTTGCCGTTCTTTCTTAATGCACACATTTTCTTTTTTCTTTTTTTTTTTTTTAAGATTTTATTTATTTATTTGACAGAGATAGAGAGCACAAGTAGGGGGAGCGGCAGGCAAAGGCAGAGGGAGGAGCAGGCTTCCCGCGGAGCAGGGAGCCCGATGTGGGGCTCGATCCCAGGACCCTGGGATCATGACCTGAGCCGAAGGCAGACGCTTAACCGACTGAGCCACCCAGATGCCCCAATGCACACATTTTCAAATAAAAATAGGTTTCCACTAGATTCAGTAATTTGATAAATATACTATGACCAAGTTTATATGTTATGAAATATTTTTAACATGATATTCTACTTTTTGGATATAGCATAATTTATAAAAATTATCTAAGGGTATACTCTTAAATTATTTCCTAACACTTTCACTATAGTAACATCACAACAGTGAAAGTACGTTTAGATGAATTTTTTTTTTTACTTTTATGATAGTTCCTGAGAATAAATACTTACTTTTCTTTCTTGAGAACTTATGAGAAATAAACCAATTTTCATTTTTGCTGCTAAGATCTCAACAGTCACATTTAGATACAGTGTCTGTGAGGTCTCCTGATAACATCTGCAGCAGTCTTTCCTTATCTTAAGACAGTATTTGGAAACTGCAGAGCATGTCTGCCAGTATAATATTACTAATGGTACAAAAGTGTAGTAGGCTCAGTTTAGGAAAAGATAAAAGTGTAATCATTGGACATGGGAAATGTTCTGTGCATTGTTCAATGAGACAAGAGTGATCCATTGATAGCTTTTAATGGAACAATTAAAGACTATTAATGGCTGCATGTATTTTCTCTTTTGAATTTTTATAGCTTGTGTGAGTTCATGAAAGACCACATGAAAAGTTTTGAATCTGGTCATTATGCCATATTGTATACAGTAATGTTGTCCACAGATAAAGAAGTAATCATTCTGACAGAATACTTTATTATCCTCCCTGTTAGTCACTACTTGAGACAGTATATTTTTACAGAGTACTCGCTTCAAAGCAGTCTGATTATATCATCCTTGCTACACTAATATGGCTCACTGAACTTGTGTAGGTATCTCTGAAAAAAATGGGCCGCTAAATAAATTGTAAGGACATTAATTAATTTTGACCCTCGGGGAAAAACAGAATTCTTTATGAGAAGGCCAACAGATTCAAAGAGCCTATGGTCTATTTCTAAACATCTCAATGTTGCTGTTAATTGAAACTGTATTTATGGATCTTTTCACTTATTGTTACCAAGATGAAGAATTCGATCCATAAGGAGGCCATTTTCAATGCCCATCACAGGCCTATTTATGAGCCTTTTTGGAGCCATTGCGGAAGCTGTGGAGGGAAACTTGCAGACGTTAATCCACTCTCATGTGCACATGAATAGTGTTTAGGCTTAGTATATGCAGGCTTTAATGGCAAGAGTGACATTTGGGTGACATGAACTAACGAAGGTATAAAACAATAGCTGCTGTCTCTCTCTCTCTCTTTTTTTTTTCCTTTCTTCACAACTTTATTTTCTTTTTCGTAGTATAATTGACCATATCCACAATTAAATTCTAAAATCTGGAAGGATAGGAGTCGTATTTTTTGCTATTTTTATATTCCCTTCAGCACTGAAGATGGAAAAGCGCTTGGTAATACTTGTGTAGGTCTCATGTTACCTGTCTGTGTCCTTCTGTGTTTATTAACCACAAAGTATTTTGGATTAATTAATGCAACAAGCATTTCCTGAGTGCCTATTACATACACAATGTGTTGGTAACTAAGGGTATGAGGTAAGGAGATGTTTGTAAAGTAACTGGGATGAACTTTGCTGCCCGATCTAACCCAGAGGAAGTTACTATTGTGCAATTGTGTATTCACAGCACAAGGTCAAAAAATATTCCAAACTATCTTAGTGATACTAATGCTCTAATGTATATAATGACGGTTTAAAGTAGTAAGTGTTCAACAAATATAACTTACTTGATACTTGGGTTGACAGAGCCCTGGAGGCTAGGCAGATGATAATTGTACTTCCTTTTGAGTAGATGGTGCAGGTACTATTATTATTATTCCTACAGATGAGGAACCAAAAAAGCTAAATGACTTGTCTTAGCCTGTATAATGAGTAACAAAGCCAGAACTGAAGCCCTGGTGTATGGAGCCTAATCCAAGCCCGCTCCAGGACCTCCCGGTAGCAGGCTTTGTCCTTAATGTATATTCACTGTTGTGTTGTATCCTGTAGAGAAAGTGTGAGGAAATAATTTAGGAGTTTACCATTAGATACTTTCATAAATCGTGAATCTCCTTCCTCTATATTTGGGGCCACTTAACTTCTCTTTCAGTCTAGGTGATATTACCATCTCACTCTGGTCTCAGAGTGGAGGGAAACCCTCATAGTCATTTGCTTGGGAGGGTTGGGGCTTGACCAAGGATATGGAGTTAGAGATATAAAAGCGAGCCTTCGCTCACAATTTACCAGAATGCTCACTTTGATCTTACTCCTATGCACTCATACACATGAGAGAGCTAATAACTGTACTGTAACACATTTTTTAAATCATCACATTTAAAATCCAATCATTGGACCAGCAATTTTTGAGATATTCCAGGAAGCAGGGAAGGAGGCCATTGGGATCAGAATGGGTGGATAAAAATGGCAGAAATTCCAGCCCAGGGAAATAGGGTTCGCTCTAGGTCTTCCCAAAGAGGCTACATAGATATTCTAAGATCAAAATAAAAAATACTCTTCTGGACAGCATTGTGTCCCCCTAAAATTCATATGTTGAAGCCCTAACCCCCAATGTAACAACATTCCGAGACAGGGCAGAAAGGTAAATAATGGGGTTTTAAGTGTGGGTCCCGAATCCAGTAGGACTAGAGTCCTTATAAAAAGAGGAAGGGGCACCAGGGATGTACACACACAGAGGAAAGACCCCATGAAGAGACAAGGAGAAGCCTCTAAGCCAAGGAGAGAAGCCTCAGGAACAACCAACCCTGCCAACCCTTCCATCCTGGACTTTCAGCCTCCAGAACTGTGAGAAAATCACTTCCTGTTGTTTAAGCCACCCACTCTGTGGTATTTTGTTATGGCAGTTTGAACCGACTTATACAAATACCAAGAAAGGTTGTGAAGAATTCTTCAGAGTAACTCACCGGAAACCAGCACTCAGATCACCTGGCAAAGTTGGAAATTTGGCCCTACTCCCTGCATTCCCTTCCCTGACCACAGAAGGGCTTTTTCTCACAAAGTATAATCAGAAAGCTGTCATGTAAAGACAAGCAGACCTCTGCCTGGGAAGAGATGATCATGAGATAATTATAGCCTAAAAAAGAGACACAGTCATGTGTGGAGTTACACAGGATCAACATTATAAGTTTGCAGGGAAATAAAGATAACTCCATCCAAGAATTTAAAAAAACTGAAGCATAAAGGGGAGTTTGGGTGGCTCATTTGGTTGAGCCTCTCACTCTTGATTTTGGCTCAGTTCATGATCTCAGGCTCAGCATGGAGTCTGCTTGAGATTCTCTTTCTCCTCTCCCTCTGCCCCTCCCCTGCTCCCACTCGCATCTCTCTCTCTTTCTCTAGAATAAATAAATAAAATCTTAAAAAAAAAAAATTGGAGCATTGCAGTTTGCCTGCCTGCTTACTTACTTACCCCTTGGCCCCACCACCAAAGAAAGTGGTTCTCAGACTTGGCTGCATATCAGAATCATCTGAAGAGTTAAAAAAAAGAATGCTAATCATCTGCATCCACCCACTAAGAGCCTGATTTAACTGGTTAATATTGTGGCCTGGGCATCAAGATTTTTAAGAATTCCTCATAAGATTTTAGCATGTAGCTGAAGTTGGGAACTACTTCCCTATAGGGGAGCCTCATCCCCAGTCCACCTATATAGCACCTGCTTTTCATCCTCCCATGGAAGAAGCCTTTCAGGAAATCGTTTCTGTATAACAGCAGTGGAAATTCTTTCAAGTTGCCTACACTAAGCAACGAAAGCCTTCATTCAGAAGTTTCAGTGAATAACCAAGAATCAGCAGGCAATTAAAGACAACCAATATCATGAAAGAGAGAGATGAGGATGTGAAAAGAGAACAATTATCCCTGAAGGAAATGGATAACTCCACGTAGGGGACATTTGTTATATTTTCTCCGTGCTCTCTAGAAAACTGTTGCTGTGTTTATTTCATATTGATTGTAGAAACCTCATCTGGGGGCACCTGGGTCGCTCAGTTGTTAAGCGGCTGCCTTTGGCTCAGGTCATGATCCCAGGGTCCTGGGATTGAGCTCCACATCGAGCTCCTTGCTCGGCGGGGAGCCTGCTTCTCCATCTCCCACTCCCCCGCTTGTGTTCCCTCTCTCGCTGTGTCTCTCTGTCAAATAAATAAATAAAATCTTTAAAAAAAAAAAAAACAACCCATCTGGGTAAGCTCACCCAGCTTCTCATGGATTTAGGATGAAAGCTGCCAATCAGTTGCATGCCGGCAAGACTCATTATTCACCTCTGTTTACCCCAGCATGCTCTATAGGACTATAACCATTTTTATGTGCAAAATGATATAAAAATATAGGAATGTATATATAATATCTATATAATATTCCAACAATTATATATATACCTGTATTAATATATCTTAATATAAACTGTGACCTATTGACCAAAATTTTAATTACAATAAGGAAATAAAGATATTTTTCAGTATAAAATGCTAGTTATGAAAAAATTCTAATCTTGTAGAAATATATACTCATGTGGTTAAAGGAGATGTAATTTGATATCCAGGATTACTTTCAAATTAGTGATGTTAAGGATGTAGGTGTTAATACAAAGGAAACAAAACTGACCATGGGTTGAAATTGTTGAAGCTGGGTCTTGGGTAGGTAGAAGTTCATTATGCTATTCTTTCTACTTTGGTAGAAATGTGAAATTTTCCAAAATAAAGATGTTTTTAAAAATTGTTCCCTCAAAAGATGAGTGTGACTTACCCAAAGTGAAAAAAACTGACAATATGACATGTAGCATGAAATAAGAACTGGGTAGTCTGAAAACACCAAGAGAATTGTCAACAGGTAGAAGTGAAGACACAAAAATGATAATAATAAAAATAATGTCTTCCCTGGATCCTCAAATGACACTGAGATATATCAAAGGATTTAATTTGTAAATCTGCCTTTTATCTAATCATTTAATAATACACTGGAATTTATTATGATACCAGTTCAGAACAGATTTCTGTTTGAAATTAGACACTTTTTAGATGCACTAAGAGGAGTTAATTCTTAATATGCCATAATAATAATAATTACATTAAAGTCTGAGAAGAGTGTTAAAAAGAAATGTGATTTGTGTGATGCTTCAGCCACCTCTTTAAAGATATATGTACGAAATGGAATATAAAATTATATCCATTGGCATGGTGAAAAGTGTTTTTTTCCCCATTCATTCATTTCACAAGTGTTGAGTTCATTTTTTGCCAGCCACTATTTTAGGTACTTAGAATACACGTAGGTCAAATCAGAGAAGGATCTCTGCCATCTCGTGGCTAACATTATAGCAGAGAGGGATCAAAAATCAGTATCAAGCATTATAAATTAAAACAAAAAAAATGTATAATTGGTTGGAAGTTGATAAGTGTCATGGGGGAAAAAGGAAAAAGTAGAGCGGTAAAAGGATCAATCAGGAGAGGACCAGTGGGGGGTGGCTTAGGAGTCATGGGGGTACAGGGAGGAGGTGAGTTAAGGAAATTTGCATGTGTAGCCACTAGAAGGAAGGGGACTGTGTTCCTGTTTTCAGTTTTATAAAGGGTTGAATGGATGTTGAACAGTTGCTCTTCTTATCCATTCACTCAAATCCAAACAAATTTTTTTTTCAGACAAAAGAAGGAGAAATTCCAGAGGGATCTAGAGAAAGGAAATTAATATCAGTTAAATGTTTCCAAAGAGTCAGGCAGTGTAAAAGATGATATGCATGTTATCTCATTTAATCTTTTTAAAACTTTGTGACATGGAAGATACTAAAGTCTTAGAAAGGTTAAAAAATTCAAGTCACGGGCGTGACTGAGGAGGAGGATTTGAATATCAGACTCTCTGACTCAAAAGACTTTGTTCTGTAGCCTGTCCAATATTATGGTCCAATATAATAGCCGCTAGCCCCACAAGCTACTGAGCCCTTGAACTGTGGCTGGTCCAAATTGAGATGTGCTATAAGAATAAAACACACATTGGACTTCAAAGATATAGTACAAAAGCACAATATAAAAATATATCAACAATTATTTATATATTATATATATATATATATATATACACACTTTGGATACACTGGGTTAAATAAAATATATTACCCAAAATTCACCTATTTCTTTTTACTCTTTTAAATGTGGCTACTAAAAATTCTAAGACTACGTATATGGCTCACAGTATGTTTCTATTGGACAGCTCTGTTCTATATTACACTGCACACATCATAAGGAAGGCTTTCCTGCCTACGAAGTGAATAAGACACTAGAATCAACTAAAGAAATACTGGTGCCCATGTCTGGATCTCTTTAAAGATGGGCAGTCTCTTGGTTATGAATTCACACACTTCCAGCTAGGACCTCCAAAGACAATCTATTCAGCTTCCAATCTATTTTAAGTGGAAGCTACTTACAAAGCAAAGTGGTGCAATTATAATAATTTAATCCAATATATTATCTTCAGAATATTTCATTATGTATATTAACAAAGTACATCCATTAAATAGTAACACACAGTCTTCTTATGATATCAGCAATTTTCATGTCCAAAAATAATGCTTTTGGCATTATTCCTCAAATATGATAGTACCTTGTTCCATAATTGTCAGGTTAATTATTTCATCATTTTACAAGTATCCATGCATTATAGTTTCTCTAAAAGGAATTTACCCAACTCATATTTATTTATAGACTTTATTTCTCAGTAAAATAATGAACCATTAAACTTAATCCTTTCTATCTTCTCAAAAGTTTTTCTTTTTGTATTTAGTCCTTTTTTCTAAGTGTCCTTAAACTGCCTATTACTGTATCATACTTTTTGCCTTTATGTATCACAGTTTTCTTATCTTAAAAAAAATCTCAACTTCACTTCTAAATACTTTTGTTTTTTCTTATATCTCAAAGATAGAGACAATACAAAAAATTATGTATACATCCTACCAAACTATACATACTTTCTTTGGTTCCCTACAGTTTGTCTTCTGCAAAAATATTATTTCCTCAGCAAATAATTTTTGGCCACCCACTCTGGGTCACTGATCTAAATGCTATAGTGATGCATATTTACCAAACATAGTACCAGCTCTCATGGAGCTTAGGTACTAGCTCCTTTGAGAACTTTATGATTTCATAATTCTTCTTGCGTTATTCTAATTCTTCTTATGTTGCACTTGACACTACTGTTCAATGCACACCTTCTTGGAAGTTTTCACCTGCAGTGGATTGTGATATGTATTTCCTAATGTTATTTGTCTTTGATGCTTTTTCTTTTTCCTTCTAAAACCTAAATGTGAGTCTTACTCAGCATTCTTTTACTTTTTTAAATCTCTTCCTACACTTTTTGCTTGCTCAGAGTTTTCATTCTCTTAATGGTCAAAATTTGCTAATTTCTGCATGCCTCTAGTCTTCATTTCCATGTTCTAATCTCACACTGTCAGTTTTCAGCTGGATAATTTCCAATGTCTGCAAGTCACATATCTGAACTCAAGCTTACCTTCCTTTCAGAAAGGATCTCCTCCTGCCGCTCCTAATATTTCTGTTATTGACATTATTATTGTTTAACACAATTTTTTTTCTCAATTTCCAATTCATTCAGCTCTTCATTCTCAATTTACGTGTTTTTACTTTGCATTTTCACTTCTGTCATCTTAAGTCACTCTTGGGCTCTTGCCAGCTTCAAGGAAACTCATCTCCAGTGCAAATATGCTCCTAAACCAGGCCACTCTGCTCGCTGATGCAGGATTAATATTCCTAAACGGTGACTGCTAATCCTGCAAATCATCAGAAGCTCTCCATTGACTTTTAGGTAGCATTAAGGGCTTTCTGTGTTCTTCCCCAAATTGTGTTTCTGACTTTAATTCTCCTACAAACTCTGTGTTCTTGTTCCTCAAATATGCTCTGGGCGTTATAAATGTCATCTTTTGGTCATACCATTGTTTTCATATGACTTGTAATTTTTTGTTGATGGTGGATACAGTGTGCCAGGTAAAAGGAACCAAGGTAAACAGGCCTTCTGTGTGAACTTTTCTGTCTATCTGGCAGGAAGTAGGTCATGTTTACTATTTACTGTTGGCTGGAGCTATAGGAGTCAGAAGGTGTAACTTCTACTGGCGTCCTGGTTCCTCCTGCTTCTCCCTTGTCTTTTGGTTTCCCTAGTGACTTCTTTTTTTTTTTTTTTTTTAAATTTTACTTATTTGACAGAGAGAATGAGAGTGTGCACCAGCAGGGGGAGGGGCAGAGGGAGAGGGAGAAGCAGACTCCCTGCTGAGCAGGGCTTGATCCCAGGACTCCGGTGATCCTGGCCTGAACCGAATGCAGACACTTAACTGACTGAGCCACCCAGGCGCCCCTCCCTAGTGACTGGGTGGAGGCCTTTCAGTTGCAACCCCCTGCTAGTATATAGGAGCCTATTGATGGGGTGGTGAGGTGGAGAGGTGTTGAGTGGTAAAGTCACAGGAATAGGAGCCTTCCACAATTCTGTGATCTATCACAGTCCTTCAGTAAGCTTGTGTTTTTTTACTGTGACCTTGACAAATGCTTCTCAGTTCTCCCTCCCCCTTAGGTAAAATAGGAAGTCTAGACCTTTTTAAGAAAAATAGACATACTTCAAAATGGCTGCTTTTCCTCTCTCCCAGGAGGAAACAGAAGGGATTTTTCTCCGTTCTTCACTGTGGGAACTTGGTAGGGCTTCTGGAGATAAGACTTTGGGGATGCCCTTAAGACTTGTCCCCCTGGAGTTTATATCTCTTAAGCTTTTCCACGCTAAGCCTCCAGCAATCTGTTAATTATAGTTTATGTTTTCCTCACCCTGAGCCGGCTCCATCAGTGTTTCCTGCCTCTGCGGTTTTGCTCCAGTAAAATGTGATTCTCAGTATCTGCCTTCCTCTATCCAGTGGTTTTCCTTGTGATGTCTCCTCTAATTCTCTGATAGATATAAGAAGAGTGTTTGATTTTTAGTTTGTCTGGCTTTTTTTGTTGTAAAGATGAGACTGTGCCTCTAAGCTTCTTACATGTTAGACTAGAAACCAGGAGGATCCTCTTAGTGATTTTTTAAGAATGAACTTTTGCCACTCTAACCTACTTTCTTTGCCTATTACCATCTCCATTATATTCTTTGACATCTTAATATAATGATATGTCTTTTATAAAATCTCTTCTTAGTCATCCGATTTAAGCCATCTTTTGTCAGATGAACTACATGGCATTTACAACCTACATCAATATTTGGTATTATAGGCTCACAATAACGCCAGTGAGCCATATATTATTATTATTATCCCCATCTGATATATGATGGATATGTGACACAGTGGGGATTCAGTGATTTTCCCAAAGTCACAAAGCTTGCAAGTACCAGAGTCTGGTTTGGAACCCAGGTAGTCTGACCCAGAATGTGTCTTCTAAGGAGTACATGCTGCTAGCTTTTATTGTCAGATTCTTTTGAGCATGTTTCATATTTTCTGAGCTATAACTTGTCTTTCTTCTTAACATCCAAATGCAAGACATGGCACCTTCTCTGTAGTAGTTATCCAATCAAAAACTTGTGATTGATTGTCTTTTTTCTACTACTAGAATCATCTTTTGATCTATTTTTTTAAACTTCCCAGGAGAGTAGCTCTAATTTGCAACTTTGTTCTAAGCACTTTACAGGTAGTATATCCTTTAATCTTTACCACAACCCCATGAGGTAAAGTACTAACTATAATTATCTCTTCATGCTTCTGAGTCCTAGAGAATTTCCATAGGTTGCCCAAGGTCACATACCTAATAAGTGGTAAAGTCAGGATTTGAATGGAAGCCAACAGCTAAAGTACCTGCAGGCTTAAAACCATTGGGCCATCCTGCCCAAGGTTTCTGCTCATTACTTATTCATTAAAATAACCTCATGATACTGTTTTCTGTTTCAATGAAAATAAACATTCTTCTGTTCTTATTTGCTTTCCACACTCTTTCAGGTAAAATGGGTCTGAAATCTAAACAAAGTCAAAGTTCATGCCATTTATCACTTACCTAAAGGATTTATACTTTATTAGTTCTCCCTTCCTACATGAGTAGGGAACAAGTTTTCTTTTTAATCTCAATTTGGCAAATAAAATCAAGTTACACAAATGCTATTAAGCAAATGCATGTTTCTCAAGGCATCTTGACAAGAAAATAACACGTAAAGAGGTTCTTCAGGGTTCTTCCATTATGAAGATTAAGAGAGTCAGAATCCTTAGTCTCTAGCTACACTTATCGGAAGTGCCAACAATTCCATTCATATGGCACCTTCATGTGATTGAGGTATACTTACCACTGAGCAAATTAAAAGCTCACAATAAGATGAATATATACCTAGGATGAATAGATCCCATTTTGGCATGTCTCAACTATAAGCTTCATTTTTACATCAGATCAGTGATTATTGAGGGAAAGAGTTTAAAGCACCAAAATTTGGTAATAGTACATAGTGTTAAAATGAGACATCCTGTTGAGAACTGTTTTTTTTTTAATAAGTAATAATTATTTTCAATGAAGAGTAATGCCTGACGAATAAACTGTTGGAAAAGGTAGAAATAAAGAAATGCCAAATCAGTTCACTGTACAGCCTTTTAGAAAGCAAATAGAAGTGATATGACAGACATTTTCATCAAATGCCATGAAAACATTTCATTTGACTTCAGAGACACTGTATCTGTGGTTGCCATTTGACAACTTTAAGGAAAACTTTCGTTGTCTCTCTGAGCATGTTTACATTTCACGGCCTTTAAAACTTGCAGACAAAAAGAGATTGAGGGCATTTCAGCTGATAATCATTGTACCCCCCTTCTATTGTAGAGCGAGGGACAGGCAGAAATTACAGAGGATGTGGAACCAAGCTAAGTAAGTCTAACTCTGAACAAGGGAGCATTTTCTATTTTGAAAGAGAGGCATACTGCATCACATTTTAAAAAAACATTAGGCAGCTTTATTTTATGAGCAAGAAAAAAAAAAAAAGACTAAAATTGCCTGTAATTTAAAGCGGGAAGTGAATTCAGATCACTTGAAGTGGGAAATTGTCTTTTATGATTTGACCCTAGTACAAGTGAATATGATTCTTCTGAGGGCACTGGAGCTGAAAAAATATAGCTTTCTTTTGAAAGTATTAACCATCTTTTTATAAAAGAAATGTCAAATTTATTACCTTATGACATAATGACTCAATGAAACATTAAAAAAAAACTCAAGATTGTAGCTAATCACATCTAAAAGACAAATTAGAGTCTCTACTGCATGCCAACACCAAAGTGAAAAAGAATGTCCACGAAGCACACTGATGGATTCTGAATGTGGCTAATATATTTTGGCTCTCTCCCATCAAATAACAATGGAGATCTGAACAAAGTGATACTGAATTTACATTATTTGACAATACGTGGCTCCAGTTTTTGAAAATGTGTGTAATTCTTTAAAGAGTTTCTAAGATAAAAAATTGAATATTGATGAGAAACTTCTATCCAGTGCCTGATTGTAGGTAATAACATATGACACATAAAATCTGTACCCTAGGAATCTTAAGAACTTGTAATCCTAAAACCTGTACCAGTATTGAAGTATTACACTGAAATGTGCAGAAAATATCAGGAGGCAGAGTGTAGGGAGAGGTAACATTCAGACATATGTAGTAAATGCCCACATTCCAGAGTACTGCATCCAGCAGTATTAAAGTTTTACAAACCTAATTGAAGGCATTCTGATACAATATATGAGAATTAATTTAAAATAGCCAACAGAAAGCCATAAAGCAGTCTAAAATCAAACCGACAATCAAAAAATTCCGCTTCTGTAAAAATCTGTCCCATGAATGTTGGGAAAAGTACGGATTGGGGAAAATAAATGTAGAATTGGAAATGAAGGTGGTTGATCATTCCACAGAGTCACATGTAATAAAGTCAACTGGTTCAATGAGTTACCATTAAATTCTAAATATGTTGTGGCAGTTGAGACTTTTAAGCTTTATTATCTGCTTTAACAAATTCTGAACTTTGTGTGGGAAGCTAGATTGACCTTCCCCAAGGATTTTGCTAGATATAAATAGGTAGTTCTCAATGAAGCAACTGAAAGTTTATATATGTTTGAAAGTAGGTCTAGTCTGAGCTTGCTAGATAAAGAATAAGTCTATTTCTGAAAATATAATTCAATGTATGGTTTTATAACTTTGTGGTACAGTACATAGTTCCTGGATAATTCATATATTTCTATTAATAATTTCAAAAGGCTAAGCAACTTTTCACCTTTGTGGTTCTCAGGAAAAAATATGGCATTGCAGCAAGTCTATTCCCCTTACAAAGTCAAGCTTGGATATACTAGAGTTCTAGAATTAAAAATCCCCAAAAACCAAATTTGCAACGGTTGCTTCTAAATTTCCAGGCATAGTTTTGTATTCTTAAATTTTAAAATGGATAAAAGTTCACATTTGCATGCATTAATACATCAGCCAGGAATTGACTTTCTGACTTTTGTGTTCCACTGCAGGATGTTGTAAGACCAAATCGAATATGCAAATTAGGAGAGGCTAGGTGGGGTACACTTTGAAAGCTCACCCAGATTCCCCTAACTAATAATTGGAATTGCTACCTTTGATGTTGAGTCTTACATAACATTGTTTTATGCTGAAATAAATATGCTGCAGTGAAACATGCTGGATTATTATCATCCCCAGTGAATTACTTTTTTCTTTTTACATTAAGTTTCATAATATAGCCCTACAATGCAAACATTATATTGTTCTACATTCCTTTCAGTGATGTCATATCTTTGCTAAGCTGATTTATGGGAGTTGCTATGATGAAAGTAAGTACTGGGGAAAACGAAAGTGGGATAGGTAATGAAGGTGGTGATGTTCAGTGTGATTTTAAGGTTTGAGACTTTGGGCAGTACCTAATGAATACTTGTGGTCATTTAAGAATAGTTGTGGTAGAATTGTGGTCATTTAAGAATAGTTGTTTTTTTTTTTTTTTTTCAATTTGTGTGTATTAGTTTTTCGAATGCCTGTGATGTTTTTAGTATTTTAATAGGTATTAAGTTGTTTGGACTTAAGGACTTAATAAAAAAACCCAAAATATTGCTTCCCACCTGGGGTGCCATGAAGAAATTATTGAGACCCTGAGGATGCTATGATCAGAGTTCCACGAGGAGCCTATAGGCAATGACTAAGGATGGAGAATTTGGTTGGATTGCATTCAGGTTGCTGTGCAGACTTAAAACCTACCTTTGAAAAATAAATATTACATGATTAAAATTATTCAAAAGAAACATCTGAATTAGTGAAGGGTTAGTGTATTTATGTAGTTAGAGGAATAAATTTACCAAAACACAAGGTTTTAAATCAGAATTCCTAATTTTTAAAATGGATTAAATTTGTGCCAGTGGACAGAATTCCTTCTTTTCTCACTGCTCCAAATGTTTGACTTTCAACATCAGGTTAGCTGTAAAGCGTGAATAGATGTATATTTAAAGTCTGGGTTGAACATGACTTGCTTTGGAGGTAGAGGTGTATTAGTTCTCATTAAGTATGTCATACTACTTAAGAGCTGAACTATGAAATACAGAGTAGCTTTATACAAACATACTTAACATTAATTTACCTTATTGGAACTAGGTCAAGGCTATTTCTTCACATCCAGTACAGTATGAATAGATTCCATGCTTTCACCTTAACTATATATGTTATTATTATAGCTAGTTGGACTATGCTATTTTTTCTTTAACCAGGATAACATTGTAAAGTTTGTCTGATATTGTACTCCCAAGTGCATTGGGAATCCTTGGGGTGTAAAAGGCAATAAAATGAGGGAACACCTAGATGTTCTTATTTAATCAGAGAGCATAGATTTAAAGAATGTATGTTCTTAATGAATAAGCCACAGTTTGTAGTAGATTTGACGGATGGAGTCTAGGTATAGCTTGGCTGCACATGCCATGTGCATGTCTTCCTAGTCCAAATAAGAAAACAGACATATGTCATCCTTGCAAAGAAATATGAAAGCAAACTTTTCTGTGGCTGACTTAAAATATTGTGCACAATTTTCCTAATCCAATATTTGCTAGTACATGCATTTCATAAAACAGTGTGGATAGAAAACAGTTCAATGGTGCAAGCCAGGAAACTACAAGTTGTTTCCACTACTATTTTATATTGAGGAAAACCTTGCAGCATTCATTCACATGTCATGTTCCTTAGTTATTTTTCTTAAGATTTTTTTTTTTTATTTTGCTAGACTATATAAAGTGTTCTTTTTTTTTTTTAAAGATTTTATTTATATATTTGACAGAGAGAGACATGGCGAGAGAGGGAACACAAGCAGGGGGAGTGGGAGAGGGAGAAGCAGGCCTCCCGCCGAGCAGGGAGCCCGATGCGGGGCTCGATCCCAGGACCCCGGGATCATGACCTGAGCCGAAAGCAGACGCCCAACAACTGAGCCACCCAGGCGCCCCAATATAAAGTGTTCTAAGTGAAGAGAAATATTTTCAGTAAGGAACTTAAAAAAAAAAAAATAGGGGCGCCTGGGTGGCTCAGTCAATTAAGTGTCAGACTCTTGGTTTCGTCTCAGGTTGTGATCTCAGGGTTGTGAGATTGAGCCCCCACATCCAGCTCGAACTCAGTGGGGAGTCTGCTGGAGATTCTTTCCCTCTGCCCCTCCCCCCCATTCACTTGTATGCACGCATGCTCTTTCTCTCAAATAAATAAATCATAAAAAAAAATAGATGCAAGTCACTTTCAGTATCTGGTCTGGCATGTAAGGAGCTTGGAAGTCATTATTTCTTTCCTCATAATACAAAAAAACAAAAAGCTGAACAAACTAAAAACCAACAACTCTTTTTAAGTTTTTTAGAGAATTGAGGTCTCAAGGCAAACCACTGCCCTCAGATTGGAGACAAGCAAGTGGAAACAGAGAATCACAACTTACTGGAGCAGACGCCCATAAATAGAAACCTCTGCAGGAGTCAGTACGGGGCAGGACATCCTAAACTATTACTGATCAATTGCTGTAGGTCAATGTGGACAAATTGGAGGGATAGTCCAGGGGATTTCAGTGTTGGGAAGTCCCCCACACATTTGTAAGTTTTAATTTCAGGAACTCTGTTAGTTTCTCACAGTGAAGATCAGAGGAAACTCCTCTCTGCTTTCAGCAGGTGGAGGGGAAAAATAGCGTTTTCTGAAAATTTCCCAGAACAAAGCCTGCCCTCAAGAGAAACTATTTTACTAGAACCTAACTGGCCTAAAAAAAACAAAAAACAAAAAACAAAAATACAACTGACCTAAGAGATTAGGGATGGGAGAGTTTACTGGGAAAATACTCTGGTATGTTTCTTATACTATTCATGAAGTGGTATAGTGATATTTTGAAGAGAACTTGCATTAGTGGTAATGTATATTGCAAACTCACTGTCAACCACTAGAAAAGGTTAAAAATGTATATGTAATTGGTGTGCTAAGACATGATAAAAAATGAAATCATGTGAAATCCTCAATTAAGGTCTGAAAAAGAGTGAAAGAAAAAAAAAACAAGAAAGAACAATACCAGTGAATGGCAAATAATAACAAATAAGGTAAATGTTAATCCACCTATCTCAATAATCAGCTTAAATGTTGCTGGTCTATATTCACCAATTAAAAGACTAAGAGAAGATTAAAACAAAAGAACCATGTATTGTCAGTAACAGACCCATTTCCAGAATAAATACAATCAATACATAAATAGAATGAATAAATGGAAAAAAAAGGTGAAAGAACGGAGAAAAATATACTATGTTAACATTAATCAAAAGAAAGCAGCAGTGGCTGCATTAATTTCAGACAAAGAAGACTTCAAAGGAAGGAGAATATTCAGGGATAAAGAGGGGATTATAAAATGATAAAAAGGTCATTACTCTAAGAAAACAAAACACCCCTCAATGTGTAAGCACCCAACATCAGAACGTCAAAATACACAAAGCAAACCTAATAGCATTGCAAGGAGAAATAGATGAATCCACTACTATAGCTGGAGACTTCAACAACCCTCTGTCAGTAATAGGGCCAACAAGCAGAAATCAGTAAGGACATAGTTAAACTGAACAGTACCATCAATCAGCTGGATATAATTGACGTTTATAGAACTTCAACAACAGCAGAATATACATTCTTCGCAAGCTCACATGAAACATTCACCAAGACAGCCCACATTTGAGCCCTAAAACACATCTTAACAAACTTAAAAAAAAATCCTACAATGTGTGCTCTCAGACCATAATGGAATTAAGATAGAAATCAGTAACAGAAATATAACTGGAAAATTCCAAAATATTTGAAGATTAAATAAGTAGACTTCTAAATAACATAATGAATCAAAGAAAAAATCTCTTTTTTTAACTCTTTTTGATTGTTATGTTTATCACCATACATTACATCATTAGTTTTTGATGTAGTTTTCCATGATTCATTGTTTGTGTATAACACCCTGTGCTCCATTCAGGACATGCCCTCTTTAATACTCATCACCAGGCTAACCCATCCCCCCAACCCCCTCCCCTCTAGAACCCTCTGTTTGTTTCTCAGAGTCCATAGTCTCTCATGGTTCGTCTTGCCCTCCCAATTTCCCCCCCTTCATTTCTCCCTTCCTACTATCTTCTTTTTTTTTAACATATAATGTATTATTTGTTTCAGAGGTACAGGTCTGTGATTCAACAGTCTTACACAATTCACAGCGCTCACCATAGCATATACCCTCCCCAGTGTCTATCACCGAGCCACTCCATCCCTCCCACCCCCCACCACTCCAGCAATCCTCAGTTTGTATGCTGAGATTAAGAATTCCTCATATCAGTGAGATCATATGATACTTGTCTTTCTCTGATTGACTTATTTCGCTCAGCATAATACCCTCCAGTTCTAACCACGTCGTTGCAAATAGCAAGATTTCATTCCTTTTGATGGCTGCATAATATTCCATTGTATATATATACCACATCTTCTTTACCCATTCATCTGTTGATGGACATCTTGGCTCTTTCCATAGTTTGGCTATTGTGGACATTGCTGCTATAAACATTGGGGTGCACATACCCCAAATCTCAAGGGAAATTTTGAAATATTTTGAATTAAATGAGAAAGCAAATACAACTTATAAAACTTTGTGAGATTCAGTGAAAATGGTGTATAGAGGGAACTTTTTAGCAACAAATGCATATATTAGAAGAAAGATCTAAAACTGATAATTTGCAGCTTAGGAAACTAGGAAGAGTAATTTATAAAATTGAAATCAGGAAATCATAAAACAAATAATCCTGTTAAGAAATGGGTCAAAGACATGAATAGACATTTTTCCAAAGAAGACATCCAGATGGCCAAAAGACACATGAAAAGATGCTCAACATCACTAATCATCAGGGAAATACAAATAAAAACTCAAGGCAGTATCACCTCACACCTGTCAGAATGATTAAATTTAACAACACAGCAAACAACAGATGTTGGGAAGAATTCGGAGAAAAGGGAACTTACACTATTGGTGGGAAAGCAAACTGGTGCAGGCACTGTAGAAAACAGTATGGAGGTTCTTCAGAAAGTTAAAAACAGAACTACCCTACGACCCAGCAACTGTACTACTGGGCATTTACCCAAAGGATGCAACAATACAGATTTGAAGTGGGGCTCCTGGGTGGCTCAGTTGGTTGAGTGTCTGACTCTTGATTTCAGCTCAGGTCATGATCTCAGGGTTGTGCTCAGCAGGGAGTCTGCCTGAGATTCTCCCTCTCCCTCTGCCCCTCCCCCTGCTTGTGATTACTCTCTCTCTCTCCAATAAATAAATTTAAAAAAATACAGATTTGAAGGGGCACATGCACCCCAATGTTTATAGCAACATTATCAACAATAGCCAAAGCCTAAATATCCAATGGATAAAGAAGATGTGATATATATATACACAATGGCATATTACTCAGCCATAAAAAATAATGATATCTTGCTATTTGCAAAATGTGGATGGAGCTAGAGTGTATTTTGTTAAGCAAAATAAGTCAGAGAAAGACAAATACCATATGATTTCACTCATATATGGAATTTAAGAAACAAAACAGATGAGCATAGCATAGGGGACAAAGAGGGAGGCAAACTGTAAGAGACTCTTAACTATAGAGAATAAACAGGGTTACTGGAGGGGAGGTGGGTGGGGAGATGGGTTAATTGGGTGATGCGTATTAAGGAGAGCACCTGTGATGAGTACTGGGTGTTATATGTAAGTGATAAATCACTAAATTCTACTCCTGAAACTAATATTACACCATATGTTAACTAACTGGAATTTAAAACCGTGAAATTACAAAAAAATAAAATAAAGAAATCATAGGGAAAATCAAAATGAAAAGCTAATTCTTTGAAAAGATTAATAAAATTGAAGACCTTCTAGACATATAAACCTAAAAGAAAGGAAAACACAAATTACTAATTATCAGAAATAAAAGGGGGAACCTTTATTACTTATCCATGGCACTAAAAGGGTAATAGAGAAATATTATGTACAGCTAGATGCCCACAAAGCTGATAATCTAAGTAGACCAATTCCTTCAAAGACACAATCTACCAAACTCACATGATAAATAGATAATCTAAATAAGCTTGTAACAAAGAAATTGCTTACAGGGGTGCCTGGTGGCTCAGTCGGTTAGGTGTCCAACTCTTAATTTCAGCTCAGGTCATGATCTCAGGGCTGTGGAATTGAGCCCCACTTCGGGCTCCGCATTCAAGCAGGGAGTCTGCTTGAGATTTACATTCTTTCTCTCTCTGTCCCCCCCCCCCCCACTTGCACACACTCGGGCTCTCTCAAATATATCTTTTTTAAAAATTGCATACATAATTAAAAATCTTCCAAATCAGAAATCACTAGACTTAACTGGATTCACTGGTGAATTCTCCCAAACATTTAAGGAAGAAATTAAACCAGTTATGTATATTCCAGAAAATACAAACAAAGGGAACATTTCCTGCCTTGTTCTAAATCAGACCAGGATTTCAAATAAAAAACAAAGACATTACAAGAAAGGAAAACTACAAATCAGTATCTCTCATCAACATAGATGCAAAAGTTCTCCACAGAATATTAGCAAATCTAATCTAATGAAAACATATATATGCAGCACAACCAAGTGGAAGTTATTCAAGCATGTCAGACTGGTTTTATGTTTGAAATTCAGTTAGTGTAATCCATCACATCAACAGAGTAAAGCAAAAAATTAAATGATCATGTCAATAGATGCAGAAAAAGCATTTGACAAAATCCAACATCCGTTTGTGATAAAATGCCTCAGTAAACTAAGACAAGTAAGGAAAACAAAAGACAGACTGGGAAGGAAGATATAAAATTGTGTTTGTTTGCAGATGACATGATTGTCTATATAGAAAATCTCAATGATACAACATGAAGAAAACTCTTGGAATTAATAAAGTTATAGCAGTGTTGTCAGATACAAGGTTAATACACAAACGTCATTTGCTTTATTACATGCCAGCAATGAAGAATTGGAACTTGAAATTTAAAACACAATAATGTTTACATTAATACCAGAGAGAGAGAAAGAGAAATACTTACGTATAAATCTAACAAATAATTACAAGGCCTACATGAAGTAAAATACAAACTCTGATGAAAGAAATCAAAGATCTAAATAAATAGAGAGATATTCTGTGTTCATGGACGGGAAGAATAAGTATTTCGAAGATGTCCATTCTTCCCAATTTGATGTATATGTACAATGTAATTCCAATCAAAATTCCAGTACATAATTTTGTAGATAGCAACAAACTGATTTTAAAGTTTATATGGAGAGGCCAAAAGACTCAAAATAGCCAACACAATATTGAAGTATAAAAAAACAAAGTTGGAGGAAATACAATACCTTATTTCAAGACTTACTATAAAGCTGTAGTAATCAATACAGTGTGATATTGGTAAAATAATAGGTAAATAGATAAATGGAACAGAACAGAGAGCTCAGAAATAGACCCACATGAATAAGATCAACTGATATTTGACAAAGGAACAAAGGCAATTCAACAGAGAAAGGATAGTCTTTTCAACAAATGGTGTTAGAACAACTAGACATCCATATTAAAAAAAAAAAAATCTAGACACAGAGCTTAAACCTCTCATGAAAGTTAACTCAAAGTGGATTATAGACCTAAAAATAAAATGTAAAACTATAAAACTCCTAGAAGACAAAATAGGAGAACATTTAGGTGACTCTGAGTTTGGTGATGAATTTTCAGATACAATACTAAAAACTTGAGTTGTGAATGAAAGGATTGTTGAGTTGCACTTCATTAAAATTAAAACTTCCACTCTGTATATGACCCTATTAAGAAAAATAAAACATAACCCACAGACTGGGAGAAAATATTTGCAAACACATATCTGAGAAAGGACTGTGTCCAAAATGTAAAAAGAATGGTTAAAATTTAACAATAGAAAAACAACCCAGGTAAAAATAGACAAAAGTTCTGAACAGATACCTAATGAGGAACATACACAGATGGCAAATAAGTATAAGAAAAAATGCTCCATATTATATGTTATCAGGAAAATGCAAATTGAAATGACATTGAGTTGAAATTAAATACCACTGCATACCTAGTATAATAACTAAAATCCAGAACACTGACAACACCGAATGCTGATGATAAAGAGGGCTGGGGACTCTCCTTTATTGTTAATGGGGCTGCAAAATGGTACGGCCAACGTTGGAAGTTGGCAGTTTTTTACAAAACTAAACATACTCTTACCATAAGATCCAATAGTTGTGCTCCTTGGTATATACACAAATGAAAACTTATGCTTACACAGAAACATGCACACGGTTGCTATAGGAACTTTATTCATAATTGCTAAAGCTTAGAAGAAACAAAGATGTCCTTCCTAGGTGAATGGATAAACAAACTATACATCTATACAAAGGAATATTATTCAGTGATAAGATGAAATAGCCACAAAAAAGATAATGGAAAATCATTAAATGCATATTGCTAAATGAAGGAAGCTAATCTAGAAAGACTACATAGTGTATAATTCCAACTATATGACACTCTGGAAAAGAGAAAACAGTTGATGTAGTGAAAAGATCAGTGGTTGCCAGGCATTTGGTGGGGGAGAGCGGGAAGAAAAGATGGAGAGGTGCTGCACAGGGGATTTTAGAGCAGAGAAACTATCCCGTACAATACTGTAATGGTGGACATGTCGTTATGCATTCGTCAAAGCCCATGGAATACACCAGGGGAAGAATGACCCTAATGTAAACTATGGACTTTAGTTAATAATAATGCATCAATATTGGCTCATTCATTAATTGTAACAAATGTACTTCACTAATGCAATGTGTTAATAATGGGCAAATTGCATGTGTTGGGGAGGATGAGGGGGTATAAGGAACTCTGTAATTCCTCTCAACTTCTTTAAGCTCAAAACTGCCCTAAAAAATAAAGCCCATTCATGTTCTGCATGGAGCACTGGGTGTTATGCACAAACAATGAATCATGGAACACTACATCAAAAACTAATGATGTAATGTATGGTGATTAACATAACAATAAAAAAGTTAAAAAAAGATACAGTCGTTAATTACTAAAACCAATAAGAAAAAAAAAATAAAGCCCATTATTGGGCAAACTTCTCGGGTCCCCTCCGTCTTCGGGAGCTTTGTGTGATCACTTAACCACTTTGCTTTCGCTCAATAAATCTTACTTTGCTGCCCACAAAAAAAAATAAAATAAAATAAAAATAAAGCCCATTATTATTTTTTAAAATGGATCCAAGAACAAGCAACCCCTTAATGATTTCATCTCTACTTAGGCCTCCTGAGGACTCCAACCAGGCTGTCTTATTTACCACATATTTGTATTTAGCAACGATCCATTTGGTGAAATAATGTTCTTTGTGAACATAAACAGGCAAAAAATCAAGCTGTTAGTGGTGTGAATGTGATAACCTAACTCTCCTTTGCAATTCGCTCGGGCTACTTCTGTTTTTAACTCTATTCAAGGAAGTAATGCATGAGTGTTCCTTGCATTGAATAATTCAGTGCCATAGGGATAAAGGTAACTAACATATATACTGATTCCTCAGAGAGTACTAAATTCACCTGACAACAAGCTCTTAAATAGGAAAGCTTCATAAAAGAAGCCTCTTGAACTATTAACGCACAGTTGATGATTTAAAGCCATATATCTCAGTAACAATACTAAAATGCCGCAGGGGGGAAATAGAATACCTTTAGTTAGAAAATATTTTAATACTTTGATTTAAAACTGTAAATAAATATTTAACCTAAGAAAGTATATATATATATATATATATATATATTTTTTTTTTTTTTTCATTCTTTCCTATTAAAAGCCATGCAGGGGATAGTAGCTATGATGAATTTTGACAACAATATCTACAGAAAAGAGCCATTTGTGTTTAAATGGAGAGATCTTTCATATACTGATGCAGTTGAGGAGAATAGAAGTTATTGCTCAGAAAAAAAACAGCATGGTGACTTTCAGAATTACATTTCACTTACTCTTACTGCCATTCACTACTACTGTGGTCAGTGTGGGTATCAGAGCAACTGGAAATGAGATACACTATCAGTCAGCCTCTCCTACCCCGTGTCCCTGCTCTACACACAGCATACAAAATATTTTACTTACTTGAAACGGGCAGACAGGTTTGAGCAAATTAGAAGAAAAGGAATGTACCTTCAGAGTCAGCACAGATATTTGATCACTAGGCAAGAGTCACATACTCAGGTGAATTTTGGGAGCCATATAATCATAGCGACATTCTTCTTCTTTTTTCTTTCTTTTTTTTTTTTTTGTTCCAAAGAATTAAACATTATTGATACGTGACTCCATGGAAAGAAAACGAGTTGTGTTTAATTGTGTGTGGGTGGGAGGCATGCAATTTGCATATGATTTAAATAGATTCTGCCTCATGCTATGACACAGATCGTTGTACTGAAAGAGCTGTGTTTGTCTATTTCAAGGGAGTGGCCAGCACTTCCTGTCTGTCAGCTCATCTGGACCCAAAGAAGGACACACGGCGAGAATCACTACTTCCCAGTACTTTCCAGCAAGCCTCGGAATGTGTACTGTTCGGTTCTGGTTCTACATGATTGACCCCAGGAGTATGGGGTTATTAAAGGTACAAAAGGGAGGCGGGAAGTGTTTCACTGAAATATTCATAGCATGTGTTTAAACATTTTTTTTTTTTTTTTAAATCACAGAACACCAGTGTTGATTCCATTAATTTCTCATTTCTTTCTGGGACAGTGGGATTTTGGCCAGCAGTGCTGTCATTCATCTTAATCTCATTCAAGATTTATCTCATTCACGGCTGCCACCTGAACTCAATTATGGTGTGTGCTATTTAAAAGATCATCTAGAGATAAAAGAGGATGGGCAGATTCCACATGCATCTTCTGCTAACAACTCAGATAGGGAAAATGCAGACATGAGATGGGAGGGATAATGATAAAAAGAATTTTCTTCCTCAAACAAGGTAAAGGCAAAGAAATTTAAGATTTTAAGCATCTATCAGCTTACCCGAAAAACAACTTACCTGCTCCATTTTTGACTAAGACAAGAATCTGCATCAAATGCAAATGTCTTTGAAGAAGCAGGTTGCTGCATTTTTACTACTTTTCGTTGTATGAAATATCAGTAAGCTTTTCAATCAGCCTGAAGCAATCTTGAAATCTTGATTTCTAATTGTAAGATTATATATCAGAACACAATACCTGGTGTTACTGCTTTGTAATTATACAACCACCTGTTGTTCGAATAAATACAGTTGGAATCTTTGACTTTGTCTCAAACATCGTCCCTCGTAAACAATACAGTTGCTAAGTGATTCCTATCTTTCAGGCTGGGTATTGTAAGCTTCATATCTGCTGTTTTAATTCTACCATTCATCTCACGAGGTAGTATATTTTCCCCAATATTACAACTTAAAAACGGAGACTCAACGTGGCTTAGTAACTTTTCTATTATAAAATTAACGAAAAATCTGATTTCAAAAATCTGACATCGCTTACCCAGCATGGTTTCACAGGTGTTCTGCCGTCTGACAAAGAAGTCTAAGGAGAAGCATGGGGAACAGAGAGAAAGGAAAAAAGGGCCTTATCAATTCTAGCCAGTGATAGAAAAGAGAGCTCTTCAAGAAAAAATACAAACATGCAATGAAAGTAGACAATTTGTGCTGATTCTCCATGCATGTCTGTTTTCCTAAAGGGAAGCCAGTAAAAACAACAGAGAAAGAGATTCATTTTTAACAGTTTAGAAACAAGTAAATGAAGATCGTGTGACAATTTTGGAATTTTTTTCATTGTTTTTCAAAACAATATATGAAAACTCAGTAGATTAGCCTATTGCTTATGTTCCATTTTATCCAGGGTTATTTATAACCACTAACCTTAGAGAGACTCCACAATACATTATTTCTACTGATTTTTTTGAAATTTTACTTTATTATGTTATGTTAATCACCATACATTACATCATTAGTTTTTGATGTAGTGTTCCATGATTCATTGTTTGCATATAACACCCAGTGCTCCATTCAATACATGCCTTCTTTAATACCCATCACCAGGCTACTGATGTTTTTAAACACAGATTCCTGCAGTTGAAGAAGACACAAGTTCCTGGTTGTTACTTATGGAAGAAAATACCAATGGAGAGGCCAAGAGACCTTTCAACAGAACACAAGTTGATTTCAGTCACTGTCACAAAATGTTGCTTCCTCAGTTCAAAAAGAGCATCCTTATATCTTTTAGCTACTCACCAGCTGGTTGGTCAGATTGAATATTTTTGCACACACCCCCCCATTGGTATGTGACATCCTGAGACTGCTACTTCGGTCACCCATTGCTTTGAGCCATGTTTCTGGAAACATGTAAACTTTGAAAAGAAATGTTGGCCTCATGTCTTGATTTTTGATACCTTGCTTTTGGTGACTATTGGTTTTTTTCTAACCAGAAGGCAGCAAGTATGTGTAGCTATGCTTTTATGCTCCAGTCTTCAGAGAGTTCTACTGGGAAGAATAGTGCTAGAGAATTAGCCTGACATCCGCTTCTTGTAGAGGAATCACTTTCCCCCATTCCAAACTGTCTTGACAGGGTTGACTGTCACTGTAGGTTTCTTTTACCAACTCCACAGCTGACCCAAGTCATAGTCTTCTCCAATATTTGGTGCAGATTATAGGACGATTTGTCTTTCTTACAAATCATAAGGATATGGGCTAGATTTGGGCTATTGGAGGCCATCTTTCCCAACATGGGGAGGGATACTGTCTGAGAACGAAGCAAACACAGGAAGGACTCCAACTAAAGAAAGAGGGAGAAACAGAATGGTGTTTGTTCTGTTTAAGTCCTGGATCCTACCTTGACTGAGCCAGTAAAATTCTCGTTTTGTTACTTGCTACTGAAAAGTCCTAACTTTTACAGAAACCTGAGAGAAACTGTTTTCATAATGTATCCTTATGTCACTGATGAACATAAGGGACAAGTCTCACTTTCTCAACTATTGGTCTGGAAAATCCTGTGTGTGTGTGTGTGTGTGTGTGTGTGTGTGTGTGTGTATGTGGTTCAGGACCACATGGTGCATCATAGTTGTTCTAATCTGAAACTATTTATTAAATTGATTACAAAAATCCTTTAGAAAAGATATGGCAAAATACCAATGGTGAAGTTTTATAGTAGAGGGCCTAGGAGGCCATAAAAATAGCAAGGCATTCCTAAGAGAGATTTCAAATTATAGTTTGTGGTAGAATGCTTTCTTGTCAGCACACATGTTATGAAATTGTATTCAGTGCTATGCATCCCCAGCCCTTCTGTGCTTTGTTCTGTATCCCAGAGAACTACAATTCCCAGGCTCCTTTGCTCTCTGCTTTCCTGAATAGGTTTGGCCAGTACTTTCCACTGGCCAAAGACCTGAGAGCAGGAAGACTAGACAAGACTTTCTTCTCCCCCATCCCTTTCTCTCTCCCTTTCCTCATCCTCCCACTCTCCGCCTCCCTCTCCACCTCCTTCCCTCCATTTTTCTCTCCCTCTCCCCTCTCCCCTCTCCCCTCTCTTCTGCTGAGTTTCTAACTGCATTTCATTTCTGACTCAGTTTTTTCCAGATAAGCCCTGCCTCCACCAAGTATGCCTGCCAAACTCCATCTTCCAGCAGCTCAGTTTCAGTTACTCCCTCCTTTTGGCTCTCTAGTTTTAGTGGTGAGACCATCTTCCTATACATAATGATTAATCTCTAGGATGCTTCATGATTTCCTTGGTGATTTCTCATCTCTTCCATAAACTTTGTAACCAGCGCTCTACATTAAAGTCTCTCTATTTGAAATACATTAGAGTAGTTTATATTTTCTAACTTGGCCCAGTCTGATACAAGTACCCACTCCAAAGAAAACACAAATCTTTTCAAGATAATAACTTGTAACACAATGAAAAATTTTGAGTGAACTCCAGTCAGTTTAAATTTGTCCTTCTTATATTAACTTATTAAAAACTTGCCCTTCGGTTGGGGAAGACAGAAAACAAATTTAAAAAAATGCAAATACAAAAACCTCAACTTGTTATACAGTACTCTGGAGCAAATAAAACAGGTTTCTGTAATACAGAGTTACTCCTGGTCTGCTGGGAGAGTTTTATTTTATACCGAATGGTAAGAAAGTCTTTGAGAAAGATGACATTTGAATTTAGGCTTAAAAAAAAAAAAAAAAAAAAAAAAAAGGAGGAGCCTGCCTTGTGAACATCTGGAATAAGAATGCTCTTGGAAGGCAAAACAAGCTAATGAAAAAGCTCAATGTATAAGATATTTGAAGGCCAGTGCAGCTGGAGCAAAATAAGTGAGAGAGAGAGAGAGAGAGAGAGGATGATGATGTTGAAGAAACAAGCAAGAGCCAGGTCATGTAGGTAGGGCCTTTTAGGGACACAAGGATATTAGCTTTTATTCTAAGAACCACAGAAAGTCATTGGAGAGGGTCTTAATCATCTTGGGCTGCTATAACAGATTACTATGGCTTAAGCAATGGAAATTTACTTCTCACAGTTGTAGAGACTGAGAAGTCCAAGTTTAAGGTACTGACCAATTTGGTTCCTGGTGTGGACCCTCCTCTTGGTTTGCAGATGGCTGCCTTTTCACTGTGTGCTCACTTACAGAAAGAGAGATCATCTCTCTCCTGTCTCTTCTTATAAACACACTCAAGCCATTCATGGGGCTCTACCCTCATGACCTAATTGCCTCCCAAATACCTCACCTCCAAAAACCAAAACATTGGGAATTGGAGCTTTGGCATATGAATCCAGCTTGGGGGAACATGTTCAGTTAATAGCAGAGAGTATTGTGGAATAATATAATCTCATTTGAAAGTTTAAAAGATCTATCTGGCTGCTCTGTGGAAAGGAATGGGGACTGGCGAGTGGGAGGTGGCCAGAGGTCTGGCAGTAAAACAAGGAGGCAAGTTAGAGATGATTTCCAGGCGTCTGGAGCAGAGAAGATGTAGCTTTGCTTAGAGTCGAGTCTAAGGATAAATTGGAAAGCAATTTCTACAAATAATGAATAGTTAGATCTTCACCTGGCATAAAAGACTATTTTCTAAATAAAACATGCTTTAATTTTATTAGTATATTAATGAAGGGCATCATATAAAGCCAAAGCAGGCAAGACTTGTTCTGTCAATGAGATCAGGGTGAAAACCAATTATGATTTTCCTATTAATTTTTAGGATAAAAAGCCAAATGATTCAGATTTATCCCAGCCTGCAAAGTTGGCATAATAGGCTGCATGAAGAAGGCATGTGTTTTATAGGAACATGGAAGCCTGATGATAAAGGAATAATATTCAGAATAGTAAATGGATAATATTCAGAATAACAAAATGTTCACACTGGCATCAGTGTCCTTTGATTCAAAGGCTCAGGAAATAAAAGATTAATGCTAATACATACTTTATTTTCTAGGTCAGTTTTTTTTTTTTTTTTCCCTATCTTTCAATTACCTACCTACATATAAAATTAAAAGCACTCCTTAAAATGGTGCTGGTCACTTTCTGATCCACATTGCTAAAAGAGCCCTAAGTGAACCAAATAATTTCCCATGAGATTACTTAGTTCCATTAGTTCGGCTTCCTAGCTTCTGGCTTGTTTTGATATTTAGCCAACTCAGGTGAGTTATTTAATGTCTATGAAAAGAAGTAAAGTTTGTCACAGGAAAAGAGAATTTCTTTAAAAATGACTAATATCCTTTTATTATTCCAGACTCATTTGTAAAGTCACAGAAAGGAAATGAATAGGAAACTTTTATAATTGATACTTTTCATAACATTTTTTTGTAATTTACAGAAATTTCTAATTGCTCAGGGGGAAAGAAATGAACTACTTCCTAAAACTTCCTTCAGCGATAACAGATGAATTAATATATCTAAATGGGCTTCAAGAAGCGTGTTGTTCATATTTCAGAACAGTCAGCCTACCGTGTTGAAATGATCTTTATCTTAGAGTTGAGTTTTAGACACAAATGATTTCTGCTAAAACCTGTTAGAATTTAGCGTGTAAATGTTCCATTCAGGGAACTGTTGTTCTTGTGGCCCCGTGTTTGTGAATTTTGTTTTGTTTTAATGTCTAGGAAGATAGTAAGAGCAGAGCAAAAAAAGAGTGAGGAAAGTATTAGATGGTTACTATGTACCATTCATTGTTTGAAGTTGTGTGTGTGTGTGTGTGTGTGTGTGTGTGTAGTCTTCACACTCCAATGAGACAATACTGACATCTACATTTTGACAGATGAGGAAAATGAGATCAAGAAAGCTTCAGGAACTTGTTCAAGGTCAGAGAGCTAGGAGATGGCAGATGGCAGGCCAGGGTGTCCCCAGATCCACTGGCTCCAGTCTGTGCTTCTGCTCCACTGCCTCTTAGCTCTAGAAGGTTATTTTTATGGCATATTTTATGTTCTGTATTTCTATTACTCAAAATCCTATGTGATACCAATAGTTATTCTTTAAAAGGTGCTTTGTATATTCTCTGTTCTGTATATTGTAGTTTTCAGTATAGATTTGGTTTGAGTTTGCAAACTTTACCAAAAAATGGCATAATCGTTATGTAAATAGTCAGATGTACCTCCTAAATGTGTAGTGTGTGAGATGTTGTGGGGGATGCCAAAGCTATTTGTTTTACCTATCATTTAATCCTTTTATTCTGCTTTTTTAAAAAAAGATTTTATTTATTTATTTGAGAAAGAGAGAGAGTACGCACGAGAGAGAGAGAGAGAGAGAGAGAGAGAGAGAGCACACTGGCACGCAAGGGGAGAGGAATGGGAAGGGGGAGGGGAAAGAGAGGGGAGAGGGTGGGGCAGAGGGAGAAGCAGGCTCCCCCCTGATGCAGGGCTGGATCCCAGGACCAGGAGATCATGACCTGAGTCTAAGGCAGAAGCTTTACCAACTGATCCACCCAGGCGCCCCCTGTTCTGCTGCTTTTGATGATTAACTTTTTGAATGAGCATTTCAACGATAAGAGCCACCAAGACCACATCTTTGTTAAACTGGTTAAGGCTTCCTCTGGTCAGTTTTGGAATCCTCTTGAGTTTGTCATTAGACCTGTATCTGCCCCGTTAGAAGAAGTAGACCTTTCAGCTCCCCCCCCCCGGCCAGAATAATGCAGGGGAAATTCTGTTTATTCCTGTGATAGGGGCTTCCAGACCCCTGAACTTCAGAATAAGAAGTTTGGCAGACAAAAAAAATTTAGCCTTTTTTTCTTAAATGCAGAATGAGCACGGGCCCTCCAGGGGGCGCTGTGGTGCAAATGCATACTGCACCAGCAATGGCTGGGTACTTTGAGATATTCTAGAGAGGGCATCTGATACACCAGTCAGCAACTACCCCATTCACCCATATATAATAATATGATAATCATAAATAATTGAATAACAGATCAATGAAATATGGTATATATACAGTCACTAGTAATAGAGGAAATGTGTTTTAGATTTGCATTCATTTGATTAGGGCATTAACTTACCACTCAGTGCAGTGAAGTAATAATTTACAGAATGATAACCTATGTTAATGAGTTGCCCAAAAGGCTCTGGTTATTACCATGAGATGTTGCCACATAGATGAGAACATACCCTGTTTCCTAGTTATCACTAGCACTGTAGAGATTCTTCCAGTCCTATGTTGAGTAAAAAGAAAAAAGAGCAAAAATGTAAAGTTTCCAAAAGGGAGCAAATGTATTCAAAAAAGTTTAATATATACTTGATTTACAAAAATACGTATTCAAAATTAAATAGGTACTAGTTTGCATACCATATGCTTAAGGCAATTTATAGATTTTTATTCATTTTCTTTACTACTAAGGCTTAATTTTAAAATGCTTTTTTATGATATGTTATTATGAAAGTTGTTGAGAGGCACCGTCAGTGTTCTATCTATAATCTTATCCTTTTTTAAAATTTTTTAAAAGATTTTATTTATTTGTCAAAGAGAGTGCAGAAGCAGGGGGATCGGCAGGCAGAGGGAGAAGCAGGCTCCCCGCTGAGCAGGGAGCCCGATGCGGGGCTCCATCCCAGGACCCTGGGATCATGACCTGAGCCGAAGGCAGACGCTTAACCGACTGAGCCACCCAGGCACCCCTAATCTTATCCTTTTTTAAAGAACATTTTAACTGATGTTCCAGGCTAACCAATTCTCTCTCATTTCTGTTAAATGCTGAACTTCATGGTCATTGTTGTACAAGTGATGGCACCCCGTTTATGAAGGCAGCTTTTGAGAATGCCATTAGATAAAGTTTAAGACAGGAAATAATAATTAGTGCAAATGTCCCCTGGCATAAAAGGTAGAGAGAGATGCGTAGGAGCTGTTGAACATACTTAGCAAATTTCTGCCCTCTAAACAGACTTGTAGAAGATTCTGGATTGTACTCCAAATTTGAGGATTTCGTGCTATTTTAAGCAGAAATATGGAAAGTAATATACCAGGGCAGCAGTTCTAAATGTGTTATGCACACTGGTGTGGCATAGGTAATATCAAGAACAATAGTTAAAATGAACCAAAGTATTTTTTAGCATTTTCCTCCCTTTTTGAGAATAGACTCCAGATTTTCCCTATGTAATATCAATATCCCATGTTTTAATCTGATAGGTCTCATTGACTAGAAGAGAAATATAAGGTGGAACCCAATGTGCCAGGCATTCAGCAAGGCAGTTCACCACCTAGGACCTGCAATGGGTTACACGTAGGAGAGTGTGTCAAACACACACATGTCACCCGTAACATAGTAAGAATCATGGGCTTGTATTAACAGTTTAGCAAAGGCAGGCATATAGATCTTCACAGCAATGATACTTTAATAGCTCAGGTAGAGAAAACTATGTAACTCCTGTGTATCTTCCATGGTAGATAATAGAAAAGTTAACTGTAAGAAGGTAAAAACACAGCTGTTAAGTTGTTACGAAATGATAAATTCTCAGAATGAGAAAGTACCGCAGGTAATGTAAAGGTTGACGCTTGAGAGGAGCTAATCTGATTTGACCTTCAAATTAGACTTTGCCTTTAGAATATCGGAAAAACAGAAAAAGAAAAGGGACCTCAAGTCAAAGAAATATGCTGTTAAAAATTAAAATCAAGTCACAGTTTTAAGACAGAGATGTGGGAATTTGCAAGAGAAGGCATTTCTTACACCTGCCTACAAACGGGCCAGATGCAAAGTCACTTGAGAAAGAACCAAAAGTCAGCTTTGCTTAGAAGTCTGGGTCCCAAGCTGAATAGGACTTCTTTAAAAAAAAAAAAAAAAAAAAAGCATGTAACATATTCAAAGTTAAAGCATCTTTCACATTTTTATTTTGTGAAATCTCTCAATCTCTATTTTACTAATATATTCTGGATTTAATGCATAGGAAGCCGTTTCCTGTCATAAAATAACAAAATATTCTCGAGGCGCCTGGGTGCCTCAGTTTGTTAAGTTTCTGCCTTCTGCCTCCAGCTCAGGTCAGGATCCTGAGGTCTGGATGCACCCCTCCCTCCAGCCGGCTTCCTGCTCATCGGGGAGTCTGCCTCTCCCTCTGCCCCTCCCCCCACTCATGTGCTTTCTCTCTCAAATAACTAAAATCTTTAAAAAAAATAACAAAATATCCTCATTTGTTTTAGTTATTACACAATTTTGATTTTTAGATTCAACTAATTAAGCCACTTATAATTCATTTTGTGTATGTATGGTGAGAGGTTAGAAGCTCATTTTTTTTTTCCAAAATAGCAAGCCAGTTCTTTCAACACCATTGATTCAATACTGTGTCTTCTCCCTGTTAATTTGACATACTTTTGTTATCTCATGTAGAATTCATATGTGTATTTGTGAATTTTCTATGGATATATGAAAGAATGATTGCTTCTTCCATACAAAGATAGGTAGATGGAGGGGTGCCTGGGTGGCTCAGTCGTTAAGCTTCTGCCTTGGGCTCAGGTCATGGTCCCAGGGTCCTGGGATCGAGCCCTGCATCGGGCTCCCTGCTCAGCCGGAAGCCTACTTCTCCCCCTCCCACTCCCCCTGCTTGTGTTCCCTCTCTTGCTGTGTCTCTCTCTGTCAAATAAATACATAAATAAAATCCTAAAAAAAAAAAAAGGTAAGTAGATGGAGAGAGAGATGATAGAAACACAGAGATAAATTAAATCATACTCCTCTACATTTTTACTGACTGTTATCTCAACTTAATTTGTCAATTTAGGGAAATAGTATTTTAAATTCTTTCAGTGAAATTATAAAAGTTACAGTTTGTTTTTATTAGTCTCAGCCTTTTATATTCCAAAGCCATATTGTTGAATGTATAAAGATTCAAGACAGTTATATGTGCTTGGAGAGTCATAACTTTTATCAATATTAGGTGTCCCTCTTTATACTTTTCCCAAAATCTTATTTTTCTGTTATTAATATGGAAGTTCTTCTATTTTTTAAATAATTTTATTAGTATTTTACCCATGCCTTTATTTTTAACTATCCCATGATATGGCTTTAGTTATGTCAGTTTTAAACAGCATATGGCTGGATTATTTTTTTCCCATAATCTGAGTTTCTGGTTTTTATAAATTAATTTAGTCCTTTTCACATGTATTATTGTTTCATCATGATATAGACCTAATTTTTGTGTGTTTTCTATTTTTCTTTTGTTTGTTTTATTATTTTCCCCGTTACTGCTATCTTTAGTTGGGTTGATTAGATTTCCTGAATTCTTGCTTCCAGTAAATTTTATTTTATTTATTTTAATTTTTTTAAAGATTTTATTCATTTATTTGTCTGAGAGAGAGAGAGCACAAGCAGGGGGAGCGGCAGGCAGAGGGAGAAGCAGGGTCCCTGCTGAGCAAGGAGTCCAACATGGGGCTCCATCCCAGGACCCTGAGATCATGACCTGAGCCAAAGGCAGACGCTTAACCAACTAGCCACCTAGGTGCCCCTAAGTTACAGTAAATTTTAATTGCTAGGTCTTTTTTCTAAAGTGGACATGGTTTTTAATAAATCACTTTGTTTAAGTGATCTAAGATTTTTGTGATTAAGATTTAGGAAGGATCATTTTGTTTAAAATATTTATCCATTATCACTGAAAATTAATTGCATACTTCCACCCACCCCTCAAATAAAAGACAACTTCGGCAAGTTTTATTGACCCAGCTCATCTTCTCAAACAGCTCTATGGCTTATTCTTGTTGGCTGGAACCTTAGATTCAGGGTGTAAATAATTGATCTGCTTTCTTGACAATCATATTCTTAAAAATGCTGTAGACCTCACTAGCATGTAATTATCAAGTTTATGTTTATACTATATAATTATGTATGTTTTATAGTCATCTTTGCTCACTACTCTTTATTAATTCCTATGCAATCTGCTATGTTGGATTTTTTGTTTGATATGTAAATTATTTTGCTAAGTCTACATTAACGAAATACCACAGACTGGGTGGCCTATACGCAGAAATTTATTTTCTCACAATCCTGGAGGTTAGTGGTCCAAGATCAAGGTGCAGGCAGGTTTGAATTCTTGAGTCCTCTCTCCTTGGCGTGCCAATGTTTGCCTTCCTGCCATGTCCTCACATTGTGTGTCCTCTGTGTGTGCATCCCCAGTATCTCTTCCTGTGTCCAAATTTCTTCTTATGAGGACACCAGCAAGATTAGATTAAGGCCCGTCTTAATGGCCTACTTTTCATGTACTGACCTCTTTAGAGGCCCTATCTCCAAATACAGTCACATTTTAAAGTACTGAGGTTTAAGGTTCGACATATGGACTTGGGGCAGTAGGCACATTCAGCCCTAACAACATGTTTTGCTCATACATTTCAGAAATTGTGCATGGGTGATAAGCTTTTTGAGTTCCTGATTGACTGAAAAAATGTGTTATACATACCCATATTAAAAAAGAAGTTTGATCTAGGTTCAGAATTATTTTTTCTTAAGTAATTGACAGTATTGTTGCAATGTATCCTAACATCCATTATCCACCTGCCTGACAGAAGACAGATGTCTGATTATTTCTCCTCCAGGATTTTTACATATTCTTCTTTTCTGTCAGGAAGTGGGTAAAATGTTCTTTTTATCCTTGGAGTTCATAAATCCCTACAGCAATTTGATGGGCCTTTATCATTTTTCATCTCAGGGAGATTTCCATCTGTAATTTATCTGATTATCTCCTTCTAGAAAAATCTATGAGACAGATGTAGAAACTTATGGATCTGTCCTTGCTATCCCTTCACAGATATTTTCGAAGTTTGCATCTCTTGGTTCTCTGGCACCATAATCTTAGAAGAAATTTCATTCCCCTAGCAGGGAATACATGTTCTGATCAATGTCTGGTTTTACGTTGCTCTAAGTGTAAAGGAGGAGTTGTGTTTTCCATTGGGCTCACGTTAACGATGCCCTGGTAGCTTCTTTATTGGCTGGGGGGGGGGGGTAAAGTTCTTCATGGCAGTCACTTCTCCCATCCCATTGCCCCCTCATGGAAACTCCTGTGTCACATCTCCTATGTCAGTGATATCTACCCACCCTGGATGTCCTAAGTACAAATGCTGGAATCAATAGCTTCTAACACAAGGGATTGACCTGGCTTTTTTAGGAAGTTTGTTGATTAATTTAGTGACACATGCACAGCTCCTTCATTATGCCCCTTCATCATTTTGGGTTATTCCGGAATTCTGCTGGGAACATTTTTTTGTTCATCTTTGTCTCACCTGTACGTGTTTGCTAGTTTCTCAATTTTACATATTTTTATCAAACAGTTTCCATTTGGTTTATAGAAAGTCCTTAAAAAACTATTTTTGTATGTTGGTAGCTGTGCTCCCAATTTTCCAGTGATTCTGGGGATTTATTTCAGAATTTATTCCTTTCTTTGCAGTGGAACAGTTTTAAGGGATATAGGTAAATATGTATTTTCAGTTACCCATCAGAACCAGAGACCATTTTCTCCATATTTACAGTTTTGCAGAACACATTAAAAGAAAACTCGATCAGCCCAGAGTTCCATGTTTTTCTCTTTGCTGTTTGTTTTGAAAGCATTTTAAAGTTGGTCTGTACAGCAATATTGTCAGGTGGGAGATAGAAACGTAGGAGTGTCAGCCGAACATTGAATGCTACCCAGGTCACTCTGCTATTGAGAAACATTTGGTTGGTTCTTTATTTCTGATTACTCCTGAACAATCTGCCTCTTTCCAAAAAGGTGAAGTTAATGTTGTAGAGCTACATACAAATCAGCCATTTCAATTTCTACATGGATAGTAGCTGTAATTTTTCTCAGCTCTTTCTCCTCTGATATGGCCTGTGATGTTTATTGCAAACTGAGTGATGTTCAGGAAAGGCAGTCGACTGGAATATAGGAGACCTGTATCCTAGACCCAGCTTCCAAAGTTACTAATAACTGGAAACTTAGAACATTTCTAAAGCTCTCTGGTTCTTATTCCCCTTATTTACTAAGGACCCTAGAAATGCTTTTGTAAAAAATCTGAAAAACCTGAAATTACATTGTGAAGTCATTTTTTTCAAATCCCACTAAGGAGTGTCAATTTTTCATAATGAAATCATCCAGTTAACACTCTCATTAACATACTCATCCTAATATGTGAACTCTTTTTTAGAATAGATGAAATAGGATATATAATAGCAGACATGTGAATAATAAATAAAAAGGACATGCACTTAGTGTTAGTACTTACTTTATATACACTATTTTAATTTAGACCTAATAACAGACTTATCAGGTAGATATTAATATTTCTTCTATTTAATAGAGGATAAGTCAAAGTTTAAAGAGATTAAATAATTTAGCCTAAGATATCCAATTAGTATTGGCATTGTCAGGATTAGAATCTGGGTCCTAGCCCCTGATCATAACACCGTTCAGCCTTCTTATTGCTAGGTAAGTTAAACACTAAAGCAAAGTTTCACACTTTTTAAATATGATAAAGATGACCAGAAATGCCTCCCTATACCACAAATAATCACCAACCAATTTAGGGTAGTCCTTTTTAATTTGAACAATGATTTCGTGTGAATGAACTTACTTCATTTGCTTTGAGATATTAAATAACAGACTGGGGTTCTTGATCCCCTATCTCAAATGAAAAAGACAAAGAAAAAAAGAGTGATATATTTCTTCAACTTTTAAAAACAGAGCTAAACTGTAGATTATTCTTCAATTCAAATTCTGATCATTCCAGGTTTTTTTGGCTTTTGTTTGTTGTTGTTTGTTTTTTAATCACCCATTCCTCTATTTAACCTAGGGTAAATTCCTAATTTTAAAGCACTGTAGCTTATTTATAACTCAATGACCTCCCAACCCAGAAAGCTGTGATGTTTTAGTGTGAACAAGCAATTATTTGTAAACTTAGTGATGAGAACTTTGCTAGCTCTCATTGCAGTACCCACATGATCTTAACTCTTGTAAGTAGATACATTTGTTTTTCAAATAAAATAATGAATTTGCTAAGGTAGAAATTGCACAGCAAGAAACATGAGATTCTGCTTCCATTACTGACTAGCAAGTTAGATATTCTCTCTAGTCCTCTACCAAGTTTTTGACTAGAAAGTCAACTTTCTAGTTGATGCTTTCCAAGCCTAAAGTTCTTAAATCTTGAACTTTTCCATTCTTTAGCAAATGTTTACTGAGCCACCTGTTCTATACATGACAATATTCTAGGCATACCTAAATAAACAAAACAAATTCCCTGCCCTGATAGGATTTATGCTATCATGGTGAGACAGACATTAAACAGGAAACATGATGAGTAAGTTGGGTAGTCTTTGCAAAGACCATGTAACACAATGAGGCTTAGTAAGAGGACTGGTGGAGCCAGGGATGGTCAGAGTGGGCCACACTGGGATTGTAAACTTTGAGCGAACACTTGAAAGGGACCAGGGAGCGAGCCATGCAAATATGGGGGACGTGATGGGAGAACATTTCAGACAGAGAGAAAAAACAAAACAAAACAGTGCAACAGCCCGAGTTGGGAGTGTCCTTGGTGTTTAGGAGGATTGGCAAGGGAGCCTCATGGAGGGAGAGAGTAGTCAGACCTGGAAGAAGGGGGAGGGGAGAGAGATCTTGAAGAAATATTTATACCTTTGGAAGGACATTTTTATTACCTGTGTTGTGTGGCCCAGTTCTGGAGAATTGCTATTACTAATTGAGTTCTTCAGGGCTTCCTTTGATAGCTTAATGTACCTAGTACTTGGACAATTCATGCTTCTGATAGGCAAAGATGCTTGGTTTATTAGGAGGGAATTGGGGTAAGGAGTTGGCGTTTGCAAGGTAAGAAATGATGGGCCACCTGACTTTTTTTAAATGTCCAATATTGGAAGTAGAAAGTGTGATGGAAAGAGGGAAGGGAGGAAAGAGAGAGTAAATGTGTTTAAAGGACTGGGTGGTTCAGTCTGTTAAGCGTCAGACTCTTGGTTAGGCTCAGGTTATGATCTCAGGGTCATGAAATCCAGCCCTGGGTCAATTTCTGCACTGAGCGTGGAGCCCGCTTGAGAGTCTCTCCCTCTCCTCCTCCACCCACTCGCATGTGCACACGCTCTCTCTCTCTAAAATAAATAAATAAATTTTTAAAAAAAAGAGAGAGGACCAAGTCACCATTTGAATAATGCTTAATTGGTGTTGAAATAGATGAGACATTAGTGTTTTTTCTAATAAAATAGGCAATTGAGTGAATCAAAGCAAATAAGAAAAATTCCATACTAGCTCTATCACCTCTATACTGTGTATATTTGGGTTTTTAAAAATATTCTTGAATTAATAGTTTAATTTTTTAGCAGTTTTAGGTTTCCAGAGAAAATGAGCAGAATGTGCAGACAGTTCCCATATACCCCCCCACCTCACCCCAACTTTGCACTATTATTAACATCTTACATTACTGTGGCTCGTTTGTTGTAATTGATGAGTCAGTATTAGCACTTTATTAGTAAAGTCTATAGTTGACATTAGGGCTCACTCTTGGTGCTGTGCATTCCGTGGGCTTTCACATATGTGTAATGACCTGTATCGACATTATTGTCCAGAACTGTGTCACTACCCTAAAAATCCCCTGTGCTCGACCTAGTCCTCCCTCCCTCTCCAACACCCCTGGCAACCACTCATCTTCTTTACTGTGTCTATAGATAGTTTCACCTTTCCCAGAAATCCATAAAGGTAGAATTCTACTTGAAACTGTATTGACCGCACCATGTTGGTGTGGTGGGCAGGGTATGAGTGGCCTGCCCCGGACTCAGAGCCCCCTACTGAGCAGATTCTCCCTGTTGCTGCTGCCAACCCCACACCACCCAGGCCTCCACCTCCCCAGGGAGCTTCCAAGCGCCTTCACCCTCTGCCTTCCCCGCACTCCCAGAACAACCATTCTGTACTCCAGGAAAGCACATGCAAAAGGTCCCTGGCTTCTGGTGAGACACAAGACCCAATGAGGAGAGGGGCATGATGGGAACAGCGGCCCACGCCCACCCTGTCCATTTCCTAGGTCCCCAAGGCAGAACTGGATCTGCAGCCCAGACTGAGCTGCTGACGTTAGTCCTGGCCTCCTACCCATTTGGCTTTGTTTTTCTGTCTCTCTGTCTGTCTACTTATCTGTCTGGACTATTCCTGTCTGTTTGTCTATTCCTGGGAAGCTCATTACTACAGGCCCTGGCATCTACCCACTTTGTCCCATACTATTATCCTAAACTTACCTCTTATTCAAAACACACACACAAAATAAAAATAGCAAAAACAAATGAACAAAACAAAAAAACAATAAACAAAAACTCCAAGTCACCTAGATTTTTTCCTTTGTTATCTTCTAGAAGTTTTCTACTTTTATAGCCTTTTCAGATTGGCGTCTTTCACTTAGAAATATACTTCCCTCATGTCCTTTTGTGCCTTGATAGCTCATTTTTTTCCTTTTATCCCTAAAGAAGATTCCGGTGTACAGATGTACCAACATTTGTTTATCCATTTACCCATTGAAGAACCTCTTTGGTTACTTCCAAATTTTGACAATTATAAATCTGCTATAATCATTCATGTGTAAATTCTTGTATGGAAATAAGTTTTCAACTCCTTCGGGAGCACAATTGCTAGATCATATGATAAGAGTATATTTAGTTTTGTGAGAAACTGCAAAATTGTCTTCTAAAATACCATTTGGCATTCCCACCGGCAATGATAAAGAGTTTCTGTTGTTCCTTGCTGGGATTTGGTGTTTTCAGTGATGTGGATTTTAGCTGTTCTAATAGGTGTTTTAGCTGTTTCAGTTTTTATTTCCCTGATGATATATGATGTTGGGAGTTTCTCCTATGCTTATTGGCCATCTGTATTACTGCTTTGGTGAGGTGTCTCTTCAGATCTTTTGTCCCTTTTTTAATTGGGTTATTTTCTTGTTTTTCTTTTAAACGTTTTACATATTTTGGATACTAGTCCTTTTATCAGATTTGTGTTTTAAAATCTTCTCCAGGGGTACCAGGGGGGCTCAGTTGGTTGAACATCTGATTCTTGGCTTTGGCTCAGGTCATGATCTCAGGGTCCTAGGATCAGGCTTCGAGTCGGGCTCTTTGGTCTGCTTGAGATTCTCTCTCTCCCTCTCCCTCTGTTCCTCCCCCTGCTTGCTCTCTTGCGCTCACTCTCTCTCTCAAACAAATAAATCTTTAAAAAATATATTTTCTCCAGTTTTTGTGTTGCCTTTTCATTGTCATAACAGCGTCCTTAACATTGCAGAAGTTTTTAATTTCAGTGAAGTCTACCTTACCGGTTTTTTTACTCATGGATCATGATTCTTGTTTTATAGCTAAAAAGTCATCTCAAAACCCAAGATCAGGGATGCCTGGGTGGCTCAGTCCGTTGGGCATCTGCCTTCAGCTCAGGTCATGATCCCAGAGTCCTGGGATCGAGTCCCACATCAGGCTCCTTGCTGAGTGGGGAGCCTGTTTCTCCCTCTGCCTGCCACTCCCCCTGCTTGTGCTCTCTCTCTCTGACAAGTAAATGAATAAAATCTTAAAAAAAAAAAAAAAAAAAAAAAAAACCCAGGATCACATAGATTTTTCTCCTGAGTTATCTCTTTGAGGTTTTATAGTTTTGCGGTGGACATTTAGGTCTGTGAACCACTTTGAATTGGTTTTGGTGAGATATGGAAGTTCCATGTCTAGGATCACTTTTTTTTTTTTTGCATGTGGGTCTAGTTGTTTTAGTACCATTTGTTGAAAATACTAATCTCCCTCAATGAGTGGCCTTTGTTCCTTTATCAAAAATCACTTGACTGTATATATGTGGGTCTGTTTTCAGGCTCTCTTTTCAGTTCTTTCAATCAGTTTGTCCAATCTTTCACCAATACCACCTGCCTTGATCACTGTAGCTTTGAAATGTCTTGCAATCAGGTAGTGTCAGTTCTCTTACTTTGTTCTTATTCTTCAATATTGTTTTGGTTATTCTGTCTTTTGTCTTTCCTTATAAACTTTAGAATGAGTTTTTCAGTAGCCTCAGTTACTTGCTGAGATTTTGACTGGAATTGAATTGAATTTGTATATCAAGCTGAGAAGAATTTGTATCGACAATATTGAGTCTTCCTCATAGAATATCATCCATCTAATTAGATCTTCCATTTTTTTCATCAGTCTTGTAATGTTCTTCATATGACTCATGTACTTTTTGGGATAATATAAATAGTATTATGTTTTTAATTTCAAATCTAATTGTTCATCGCTGGATCATAAGAAAATAAGTGACTTGTATATTAACCTTGTATCCTGCAACCTTGCTATAAATTACTTAATAGTTTCAGGAGTTTTATTGTTGTTGTTGATTCCCTGGGATTTTCTATGTAGACAATCATGTCATTTGCAAACAAAAGCATTTTTATTTTTTTATGATTGGTGTATCTTTTTTTAAAGATTTATTTACTTATTTGAGAGAGAGAGGTGGGGAGGGGCAGGGGGAGATAGAGAATCACAAGCGGACTCCTCACTGAGTGTGGAGCCTGACATGGGGCTGAATCTCAAGACCCTGACATCACTACCTGAGCCCAAACCAAGCATTGGAAGCTTAACCGACTGTGCCACCTAAGCACCCCTGATCAGTATGTCCTTTAATTCTCTTTCTTCTCTTTATTTTATGTATTGCATTAGCTAGGACTTCCAGTACAATATTGAATAGAAGCAGTGAGAGCAGACATCCTTGCTTATTCCTGATCTTAGCAGGAGAGTGTATGGTTTCTCACCATGAAGAATAGGGTTAGCTATAGGTTTTCTGTAGATGTTCTTTATCAAGTTGAGGAAGTTTCTTTCCTATTTCTAGTTTCCTATGAGTTATTATCATGAATGGGTGTTGGATTTTGTCATATGCTTTTTCTGCATATCAGGGATCAATATTATTATATGATTTTTCTTCTATATCCTGCTGATATGATAGATTAATTAATCAATTTCCCAATGTTCATTCACCAAGCATACTTGGAATAAATCTCACCTAGTGGTTATTTGTCATTCTTTCTAAACATTATTGGATTCCATTTGCCAATGCTTTGTTGAGAATTTTTGAATCTATGTTCATGGGAGATATTGGTGTGTAGTTTTTCTTTCTAGTGTTGTCTTTGCCTAGTTTTGGTATTAGGGTAAAGCTGGCTTCATAGAATGGATTTGGAAATGTTTCCTCTGCTTCTATTTTCTGGTTATGTGATTATAGATAATTGGTATAATCTCTTTCTTAAATGTTTGGTAGAGTTTACCCGTGAACCTATCTGGGCTTGGTGCTTTCTCTTTTGGAATAATTGATTCAGTTTCTTTAATACTACAGGCCTATTCAGATTATCTGTTTGTCCTTGTGTGAATTTTGATAGATATGCCTTTCAAGGAATTGGAAAGTTTTGTCTAGTTTACCAAATTTGTGGGCATAGAGTTGTTAATAATAATCCTTTATTATCCTTTCATGGGATCAGTAGTCATAGTTCCTCTGTCATTTCTGATATTTATATTTGCATCTTCTTTTGCTTCCTTAGGTAACCTGATGAGAAGTTTAGTAATTTTATTATTCTTTTCAAAGAACCAGCTTAGGTGATTGATTTTAGGTCTTCCTTGCTTTCTGTTAAATGAATTTAATTCTATAAAATTTCCCTCTAAGCACTGCTTCACTACATCCCACAAATTTTAATTAATTGTACTTTCATTTTCATCTAATTTGAAATAGTTTTAGTTTCTTTCTTGTGATTTCTTCTTTAACCCATGGGTTATGAAGAAGTATATTGTATAATCTCCAAGTTTTTTTGGGTTTCGCATACATCTTTCTGTTACTGTTTCCTAAACTCCATTGTGATCTGAGAGCATACACTGTAGGATTTCTGTTCTTTCAAATTTGCTACAATGTATTTGATGGTTCAGAATGTCATCAGTCCTTCTGAGCGTTCCCTGTGAATTTGAGAGGAGTCTGTGTTCTGTTGTTGCTGGATAAAGTATTCTATAAACATAAAGTTGATTGACGCTGCTCAGTTCAACTATGCCCTTACTGATTTGCTGCCTCCTGATTGTCAATTACTGATAGAGGGATGTTGAAGTCTCCAACTGTATGAGTGGATTCATCTGTTTCTCCTTGCAGTTCTTCCAGTTATTGTCTCAAGCATTTGACGTTGTGCTATTAGCTGCATCCACATGCAGGACTGCTATGTCTCCTTAGAGAACTGACCACCCTCTTCATTTTGTAATACCGTTTGTCCCTGATAATTTTCCTTTCTCTGAAATTTGCTCTTTCTGAAATTAATATAGCTTTTCCAGCTTTCTTTTCGTTAATATTAATATGGTAAATCTTTATCCCTTTACTTTTAATCTATCTGTATCTTTATATTTAACTTGAGGTTTTTTTTTTAAGATTATTTATTTGTGTGTGTGTGAGAGAGAGAGAGAGAGAGAGATCACAAGCAGAGGGAGCTGCAGGCAGATGGAGAAGCAGGCTCCCCGATGAGCAAGGAGCCTGATGTGGGACTTGATCCCAGGACCCTGGGATCCTGACCTGAGCCAAAGGCAGACGCTTAACGACTGAACCACCCAGGTGTCCCTTAACTTGAGTTTCTTATAGATGACATATTATTGAGTCTTTTTTAAAAATCCACTATAACAATCTCTTTAATTGGTATATTTAGAAAACTAACATTTAAAGTGATTATTGGTAGTTGGATTAGGATCTAGCATATTTGTTTATCTTTTATACTTGTTGACCTTGTTCTTTTTTTTGGTCCTCTACTCTTTTTTGCCTTTGTTTTAATTGAGTGTTTTGTATGATTCCTTTTTTTCTCCTTTTGTAACATACCAATTATACTTCTGTTTAAACTTTTTTTCTAATTTTTGGCTCATGAATTTGCAATATGCATTTATAAGTAATCCACTTTCATTATGGACCACTAACATTATGCCACTACACGGGTAGTGCAATTCCATTATAAAGAGTATTTTCAAGTTCTCATTTCTATCCTTATAACATGCTACCATTCATTTATTTCATTTACCCCAAAACTAAAATCACTGAATACATTCTTGCTATTATTATTTTGAACAAACTGTTACCTGTTGGATCAATTAATAATAAAAATAAAATATTTTATTACTTCATTTATTCTTCTCTAATGTTCCTCTTTATGCAGATTGGATTTTCTGACTGATATCTTTTTTGTGTTCTCTAAAGGATTTATCTTAACTTTATTTGTAGGGCAGGTGGACTAACAAAAAATTATTTTCACTTAACGTTTGTCTGAGAAAATCTTTATTCTTTATTTTGATGGATAATTTTATTGGATACAGAATTCCAGATGAGAGTCTTTTTTTTTTTTCCTCTCTATCAGTACTTTAAATATTTTTATTCAACTCTCTTTTTGTTGGCATAGTTTCTAAAGAGAAGTCTGATGTAATTCTTATCCTTGCTTCTCTGTAATTAAGGTATTTACCCTCCCCAATGCCCTGTGGCTTCTTTCAAGATTTTTTCCTTGTCTTTGATTCTCTGCAGTTTTAATATTATATGCCAAGGTGTAGATAAATATTTTGTGTTCACAGATCTTCCAGGATCTGTGGTTTGGTGTTTATCATTAATTTTGGAAAATTGTCATTATCACTTTAAATATTTCTTCTGCTTTTTTCTCTTCTCCTTCTGGTATTTACATTATACATATTACACCTGTTGGAACCATTCCTCAGTTCTTGGACATTCTGTTCCATTTTTTCCAGTCTTTTTTTTTTTCTTTGCATTTAAGATTTAGTAGTTTCTATTGACATATCTTCAAGCTCACTCATTCTTTCCTCTCCTGTGTCCAGTCTGTTGATGAGCCCATCAAAGGTGTGTTTCATTTCTGTTAGTGTTTTTATTTATTTCTAGCATTTCCTTTTTATTATTTCTTAGTTTCCATCTCTCTGTTTATACTGTCCATCTTTTCTTGCATACTGTCTACTTTTTCCATTAGAGCCCTTACCTTATTAATTATACCTATATTAATTCCCTTCTTGATAATTCCAACATTTCTACCATATCTAAACCAGGTTCTGATGCTTGCTGTGTCTCTTCAAATTGTGTTTTTTGTCTTTTTTGACAGACTGACATGATGTACTGGGTGAAAGGAATTAGGCCTTTAGTGTGAGGTTTTATATGTATCTGGCTAAAGGTTAGGATATGTTTACTCTTTGCTGTAACTGTAGATATCAGTTATAATTTCCCTGTTGTCCTTATTTTTGTCTTCACTGTTACCTTTGGGTTTCCAGAGAGATTTATTTCTAAATAAGGCCTGCAATGTGCTATTATTTCCTTGTATTGCCCTGTTCATACACAGAAGCCCTACTCATGTGCTGGTAAGTTGTGGGGCCTATGATTAGGTCTCAGTGAGTCTTTTAGTGCCACTGGGTTGTATCCTTCATACTTACCTCTCAGGTTTTTTGGGGTTTTTTGTCTGTTTGTTTGCTTGTTTGTTTGTTTATCTTTCCACTCCTGAGGTAAGACAGGAAGGCTAGAAGTTGCTGGAATTGCTTCTTTCCCTTTCCCCACCTCGAATGCTACTAGGAGCTGGAGTTAGGTATTTTCCTTTCTCTAGTTTTGTTAAACCCCAGTAAGTTACAGTCTCTTTAAGTAGTTTGTCTTGAGGGCAGGTCTTGCTAAGAAGAACAGAATGCTTTGGGTATATTTCAAAATGGCTACTTTTCCCTTTATTTGCCAAAATTTTGAGGGAATTTTTCTCTAATTTTCAACACGAGAAACTGGTGGGGCTCTGAGAGGTCAAACTCACAAAAGTGTAGAGTCCCCTCAAGAATGTTTAACATTGAAACTTGTCTACAGTGGGCCTTCAGCCTTTCATCAGTTTCATTCCAGGTTTTTCTACCCTGCTACTGGTTCCTACAGGAATTTCTGTCCTTGGGCTTCTGCCCCAGTAAGCTGTGATTCTTTGTGTCCACCTATTATTCTCCTCAATTTTGGAGGCAGTGGTCCTGATGGTTCTGTGACATCAGTTGTCTGATGGATCTAAGAAGAATTATTGATTTTCAACCCAGCTTTTTTCTTGTTGTTAGGACCAGTAGGACGATTTCTAATCTCTTTTATATGCCATATCGAGGACTGGAAGCCTGTGCTGTGTACACGTAATGGATTGTTTAATTTCTCTCTACAACTCTAATTCCAGATTTGTAGAGGGCAATCAGTAGTCCTACCCTACATTCACACATGCGGTAGGGTTCATGTAACATATGTGAGTTTGCTAAATTTTCAAATATATGGATAATGTTATTTCTCTTTTATTAAATAAGTTTAATGCCTATAAACTCTTCTTTTTGAAGGAAATTGCCCTTTTCATTACTTTTGATTTTTTCTTTCTTCTATTATATAAATTTGAGTGTTTTCAAATGAAGCCATGAGAAACTGTACACTGACAAGGATTAAGTGTAGCTCGGTTCATTGCTTTACCCTATCAGTGGTGATTAAAGAACAGACATCTAGCAGAATAGCTGAGAGTAACTGGGACCAAGTAAAGCCAAGGTTTTGTCTTGGCACTGCATTGCATGCACAAATTTCAATAAGCTAAATAGTAGTGAAATGGATAAAGTGTTTCTGATATCTGGAAGTGTCCATTAGGAGACTCTAAGTCAGTGCCAGCCTACCTTCCATGTTGCAGGCACTTGGAGATTGTGACTCGCTGCAGGAGAGGCATTTCAGGAAAATGTACTAATTGGGTTCTTTTAGTTCTTCACCAGGAAAACCTGCATACTTGGGTATTGTTGAGATAGCTGCTGTCTGGTTTCCATACTATTCTGTAATTTAATTATTAACTCATATTTTCTATTATCTCATCATATCTTTTGTTGAATGTTTTCTTTCAAAGGTATGCTCACTCCAAATAAATGTTGAGGAGTTTCCTCCTCAAAAAAACTTAACATATATTTAATTGAATGTTATTATAATATTTTTATTTAAATGATGTATCATTTTATTCTATCTATGAAGTTTTCTTCAAGTTTTCCCTACCCTATATCATAAGCAGTTACAATTATAGTATCATCCTTGAATATAATATAATATTGATTTAATATCTAAACATAATATTTTTATTTATGTATTCTTTGAATCCATATTGTTTTACGATAAAAGTCATGATAAAATGATTGTTTTATAATATATAATGTTGAATATTATTGTATTAATGGGTATATGTCTGACCAAAATTTAGAAGATCAGAAGTAACCAAATTATTTGTCCAGCAGCTGATTTTAGAAGCTATTTCAAATAAGAAGTTATTATTGTAACATAAATTAGTTTTCAGTAAAATGTGTGTAATAAAATATAAAATTAGGAACAAATTAAACTAAAAGTATTTTTCAAGGTTATTAGCCATTTTACTTTTTCAAAGTAATAGATTTTTGGAAAATAATAATAAAAAAGAAAAATATTTTGCTGACAGTTATCACAAAAATTTCTCTGAAGACAATGAATATTGTTTTCATTGAAAGACAAAAATAAATAATATTAGCCTTTTTTAGGTTTCTCATTTGCCATAAAAAAAAAACAGCATTATATGGAGCCCTTAAATGATCCTCTTATTTTTACCATTGGCCATTATGGCTACAGAAACACTGGGCGTAGCATGCAGTTATTCAGATTAATGCATTGGGAGTATTATAAATACATGTTACAATTGAAACAATCCATGAGATTGTCAAAAAGTTTCATTGGAATTAAGTAGTGAAATAGTGAAGTTTATCAGAATGAATGAGGAGTATAGTAGGGTAAAATATTGGGTACCATTGGTTGAAGTCTATTAGAGAGTTAATGCTCATGATGGGGCACGGGGGTGGGAGAACAGGCAGGGGATGTCACGGTGGATTTAGGAGAAGCAGAGTAAAAGAATGAGGGAAATGGAATTTGGCAAGAGCATGTAAGATTAATTGAAGATTAAGATGACTGAAAGAAAAATGAAATGAAAAACTAATAAAAATAGATATATTAATAAAATACATTTATACTAGGGTTTTGAAAAAAGCAAAACATGTTGGGTTGTGTTTTCATGTAATTTGGTTTTCTGAATTGTTTTTTTTCCAGAAAAAGAGTTATAAAATAAAATAAAGTCATCCCCTTTTAAATCTTCATGTTGTAACTCAGGATTTATGAAGAAAAAAAGATAATTCAACTTAGGTTGACTTTATAAAGTTGTCCTGTTATCATATTTAATTGGAACCTTCTTACCTTTTTAATTTTTTTAAAATGGAGGTAATTTGTGTTTATTTAATAAATAGGTACCGACCAGATCTTAGAGCTTTGGGATGAGTGTTTGCTTATGTGTGAGACTGGAAACACTCGGTTGACCCAGATTCCCTTCATACTGACTTTTAGTTTATTTCATTTATTGAGGAATCAATATAAAAAGTGCTTTTTGCTTAGGAAATATGTGCTTTTCCATACTGTTGATGTTAAATCTCACTTTTCAGGTTTCCAAATTTGGGGCAAGTTTTTCTATTTTTCTTTCTGTATGATCATCTTGATGGTTTTTAAATTTTTTTTAACTTCCATTAATAGCTGGATTTCTGACTTAGACTTTCTGTAATAGTAACATTAGCAGCATGCTAATTTCTGGCTCTAGATAATTTGGTAGCTCTTGGGAGTATTTCTAGAATGCCATACAATTTCGTATCATTACTGCAACAGAATGAGTGGTGTTATTTTCTCCTGATAGTATAAAATTTAGATAAACTTTTGTAGGATAAATTATCTTTAGATAAATTTTGATACTAAGAAAAAAAAGTGAGAAAGTAGGATTTTTTTAGTAGGGAGCAATGTTATTGGACAAAAACACTGTTGCAATAGAAGAAAATTATTATTATGTGTTTTCTTTTTTCTGAGTCATATTTTTTCCCATGTAAAAGAAAGAGTTGTGTAAGTGATTGCTAACATGCATTTATATATATACATATACATATATATATATAATATAACTATCATTTCTAGGGAAATGATAACTGAAAGTTAGGTACAGAAAGGTAGTATAGAAAAATATGTTTACTGCCTTGCCTGTTTTTGTTGTTGTTTTTGAAGAGCACTAGGAAATGGCATTTTTTGTTTTGAATTGTTTTTTACTGTTCAAAAAGATTATTGGAACTTGGCCTGGTGGTTGGTTTCAAAGCTAACTTTATTGCTATTTCACTTTTTATGTGTTCAGTCTGTTAATCCTTGCATTTAAAAAGTCCTGGGTATTGATGTTAGTTAGTTAATTCAGGAAGATTCTCTGTTTGTCAAAATACTAAATATGTTATGCACATTACTTTGGCTTCCGAAATGACTTGTATATGATCATGTTCACTTACGATAAGTGTTCTCTTCTTTTAAATCAACCTTGGGGAAACATGGACAAAGTCCTTTAGCAATGAGAAATTCTAGTTTTATAGCTCCTTCCAGCTCTTTTAGATTCTTAAGATAGTTACAGGTTTTGGCCATGCCCACTGTGATACACAGAAATTGACATGACAAAACCAAACAAAGGTCTGACTACTTAAAGAAAATATAACTCGCTCTGTAACCCCAGTTTGTGAGACAGAAAGTATTATAGTCAAGGTGTCGTGCTGTCCCATTGCCAGACTCCATTCTTCTGTTAACAACCAGGACGTCCATATATCTCTAACATCCAAACCATAAAGAGTTGCTTTTTCTTTTTTTGCCCCCATTATTAGGTATATACCATTGAGGAATCTGGACTAAACATCCTCGTGTGGTCAGTGATTGGAAGCAAAAGAACTGGTTGGATGTATGGGCATGTCCCTCTCTCCAGTAACAGTGCATTTAAAGTGGCATTTGAAGCTGATTTGGCTGGAAATGAGGAAATCTTTATTGCCCTTGATGACATCACTTTCACCCCAGAATGTGTCTCTGGAGGTAAGTGATTTCTTTAGTAGATGGGGTGTATAAGGATTGTTTTACTATCCAAATATAGAAGAACTGGGAATTCCTGCTGAATAACATTTGTTTCCAGGTCCAGTACTATTCATACATTGAAAGAAGATCAGTATATGTTGTAGGAGGTAATGTTGTAGGAGGTAAAGTTTTTCTGGCCATGAGCTTAGCCATCAAGTTTTCATGCCCTCTAGGCAATCAAATTACTTTGATTACAGTCCTAAAGAGACATAGGGGAAAGTTAGTTTCATTAGAAGAGCATTATTATCTACTTTCTTTATTTCTAAAGGTTCACAAGAACTACAAAAGGATTCTTCTGGTCACCTATCATCTTCCAAAGTATCTTTTCCATCCAAATTAGCTTTCCCCCATTCCCTGGACCATTTCCCTTCTCCTCAGTGTTTCTACTGTACAATCTAGAATTCATAGTCAAAACAAGAGTCTTGTCAATAACGGTTTTTGTAAGAAATCATTCCCTTAACTGAAATCTGAATTTCTCCTATTTACGATGCTTCCGCTTAAGTGGCCATTTGTTCTTTATAAAGTCTTCAGATTTTCAATGTGAAATAATAAGGTCATTGTCTTTCTGGCTACTCTATGCCTCATTCAGAATTTTATTTTTATAGAGTTATTTAAAAGTTTCTTCTTTTGGGGGCGCCTGGCTGGCTCAGTCTGTAGAGTATGTGACTCTTGATCTCAGTGCTGTAAATTCAAGCCCCACATTAAGTGTAGAGATTACTTAAAAAAATAGAAATTAAAAAAAAATTTTTTTTTAATTTTCTTCTTTTTAAGGCCACACATCTGGGTTCTTACCCTTCCAATGGTTTTTTTTCTGGATCCTAAGTCCTGGGCAATTTCAACTTCCAGGTCACTCAGCCTATATAAAAGGTTAACCTTTTCAATTCTAGTTACCTTCATAAATATTCTTCCTCCATAACCAGCTCCCACACTTACATCCTGGATCTTATCATCTTGTCTGAAATTTTAGGGTTGAAAGTTTCATCTGATCATTATATCCTCTACTTCCTGATTACTCCTCCTAAACCTGTTTTCAAACATAATTAACAAGAAAAAAAATACAATTCTAGATTCTCAGTGCTTCCTGCTTTCTTCTATAAAATAGCTTCTTTATACTTTTTTCCTAATAATCCCAGATCTAATGATCTAACATCTCAATTCCATTCTCAATCAGTACTTTGAATTATTTTATGTCCAATTTTTTTATTTTTTATTAATTGTTTAAAAGATTTTTTATTTATTCATTTGAGAGAGAGAGAGAGAGCACTAACAGGGGGAGGGGGTCAGAGGGAGAGGGAGAAGCAGACTCCTCGCTGAGCAGGGAGCCTGACGCAGGGCTGGATCCCAGGACCCTGGGATCATGACCTGAGCTGAAGGCAGACGCTTAACCATCTGAGCTACCCAAGTGCCCCTATGTCCAATTTTTTAAAGATAAATTTGGGTTCTAATTATGTGCCAGGCATTGTATGTATTAGCACATTTATTTATCAGACTCTAGAATAAATACAAATATCCAGGTCATGTTCAGTCATAATGGCCTTATCAGTCTTTGAAATTGGGTTACTATAACCATTTGTATTTTCCAGGCTGCTGCTGGTCATGCTCATTGGGACCACTAAAAGTTTTGGTTTATCACCTTAGCTGGTGGTCAAGGGTCCTACACACATCTATTTCCCATTCCCTGGCACTGCTTTTTTCTACAACAGTCCTCAAATCTCCCAGCTATTCCCTTGAAATTTCCTCACTCTGCCAATGTTCTTATATCCTTTGAATAGAAAATAACCCCCTTTTGTAACAAACTCCCTTAACCTTTTTTTTTTCCACCTCTAAATGTGCCTGTATCCACAACCAAACACCTTTTTTGTCACTATTTGTCTCAGGGAAAACCCTCAGTCTTTCCAAGAGCACATGTTCTTGGTCATTTCCTTTCTTAGTTCCTTCCAGTCACTGTTCCATCAAAGTCTTCTCTGTCCTATATCTTCTGTTTCTTTCCTTCCCCTACTTATTCTTAGCTCTTCTCACACACATGCAAGCAAACATACATACATATGTGTATACATACATATATACACATACATACACTTACATGCATTTATACATCACTTCCCACTAATTTTGAGCTCCTCAAGAGCAAGAGGAGCTTGTCTATTTCATCTCCAGAGCTTAACACAAGGACTAGGAAATTTGGGCTGAAAAGTTACTATTATTCTAAATAATCATAATAACAATTGTAACTGATTATGTGAGCAGAGTTGCTAACATTTGCTTAAGTATAAGAAGGTTCTTGCCCACTGTGTTATAGAACAGATTCTACTTTTGAGGACAGTTAAAAAACAATAAGACCTCTGGCATTAAACCATGTCTTCTTTCTGTAAGTTTCTGTAAAAGTGCCTCCAACCAAACTCCCATCCAAAATCCAGAATCTCTAGGTGTAGTTTGTACAGCAATGCTTCATGGTTGATTCAGGCAGACATTTTTAGAAAATCATCAATTAAACCAATGTTTCTCCAATGGGAGTATCAGGAACCCCATAGTGACATGCCAGGGAGCATGCAATACCACCAAATAACCTGGTTGCAACTCCACTGGATTCACTTGAAGATCTGGGGAGAGGTGACGTAAAGTGTTATGTGACATTTGGAGTAAATATGTACTGAGTGGTGGAGAGGTGACAGCTGGACTAAAATTGTGGAGACACAAGTCTAAATCATGACTGTCTCACTAAATCACTGTATAATTCTGAGAAAATCATTTTAACTCCTTAGACCATGTTTCGTCATCAGGGAAATGAAGTAGACGATCTCCTAAGTCCCTTCCAAATCTGCCATTTTATGATCAGGCAGGGCTAGAATTGTACAAGAGGATCAGGAAAATGAAAGGAATGCATAGAGAATGACAGAGAAAGGGAGTGAGTCCAGAGAGAAAGAGGCGGGGACAGGTAAGGGGGTGCAAGTGTAAGGGCAGACAGGTGAGAACAGAGGTGTCACTGCAGTTAGAGAAGGCTCATCACTCTTCGGTGTATTGGTGAACTTGAGCAGGCCTGCCCTTCATTCAGCCGGTGTAAGTTGAGAATCTACTGTGTGCTGTCCTGGATTTGGATTGGAAGGGCAGTTATGAATAGAAGTTTAGAAGTTTTTTGTTTTTGTTTTGTTTTTTTTAACCCCCCCCCCATTACCTTAGTCTAAACACACCTCAGGCAACACATTCTATAGGTTTTGCCTTCTTTTTTCCCCCCTTGCTTCCATTTTACTGCTCAAACTCTAGTTCAAGGCATCCTTATTACTCATCCATATCTCTGTAATGGCTTCATAACTGATTTATCTAATTTACTGACATGTAAAGAACTACCAAATTCATCTTCTAGGACCTATGATAGAGTAAGATCCAGAAAAGTAGATCTGGCATCTTTCTTATTCAACACAATAACAAATTTTTTTTTCAAGTAACAGAATCTGACTTGAGCTAACTTAAGTCGAAACTAAGTTTGTTGAAAGGATTTTGGATAGTTCCAAAAATTAAATGGAATGCTGAGAATCTAACTCAGAAAAATGAGTGGGAAGCAAGTGAGATGAAGTACATCAGAGGGTAAAACTGGCTAATTCCACAGTCTTTGAATACTTGCTTTGGAAACTGGTCTGTCTACTCCCCTGTCATCACTCTGAATGATTTCTAACAGTCCCTGTGTCACTACATCAGAATTAAAATTGCTAGTTGGAAGCATACCCTTGACCAAGCCCATGCTTCAGGGTCCCCTAGGTTATGCTCTAATATCTCATCTCCACATCATCCAGGCCTTCATGATGGCCAGTTCTCTTGTTGCTCATAATCAAGCTTGAATACTCTGCAGCATATGGACCAAATTATAAAGTTAACTAGGAATAATAAATTATCTGTCTGTACTCTAATGGAGAGAGGGGAAATAAAAGGGAAACTGATCAAAATACACAAATTCATACAAGTTATAAAGAAAAATGCTTAGAGGCTCTCAATTACCTACTAAATAAGCTTCGTATCCTTTAGTACAACTCTTGTCTTATCTGTCTCTGTCTATGAAATAATCCCTCAGAATGAGACCCCCTGCCTCTGTCCAGCCATGCCCCATAGCCTTCTACCTCCATGACTTTGGTCCCACCACTTCTCTGGCTAGAAACGCCCTGCCCTTTACCTTCTCTTGTGTAAATGCTTTTCCACTTTGATGGGCAGAGCAAAACTGCCTTTTTCATGAATTTATCCTTAATACTCCCCAATATAGGGAAGCCAAACCCTATTGCAGATTTTCCTAGCCTGAAGTTTACAGCTCTCCTATAATATAGCTTACATGGTGTTTTGTGATATGCATGGCTTATTTTCTGTCATTTTTTTGGTCCATGTTAAAAAATCACCATTGTCATCTTGTTTTGTGTGTGTGTATGTGTGTGTGTGTGTGTGTGTTTTAATATTAGTGAGAATGAGTGATCTTTAACTTTTAGGTTGATTGAGAAAAATATAAAATAAATTTCAAGTCAGCATATGATACAGAATAGATACTCATTTTATATCAGAAGTGATATGGTAATTATAGATGAATTATTTAAAACATGATTTTAATGTATGTTCATTTTTATAATTTTGTTTCAGTTAGTGATTCATGAGCCTAATTTTAAAATTAATAGTGATAATTACAAAAAAGCCAAAAGAAAATGGTAATCAGTCCATCCCAGCTCACTTATTGGCTTCTAGAATATTGTTAGATTTTAAATCTATTATTGTGGGTCATAAAGTCCTCACATTTTATCAAAGGTTGGGATAATTCCTTTCTACCCTGGGAAGGGATGTTACATTTAAAGGAAAAACAAAACACAAGAACCAGAAAATGGCATTAAATGCTAATACCAGGCAGGCTTATGTGAACAAGACCTGGATTTCCCCTTGTCTGCATTTGGAGCAACTTGCATGTTATACTATGAGACGGTTCTTATTTGATTTCTTGCTGATCATCAGACTGGAAGGAATTTTGTTAAATTAGGGGGAAAAAGTCCAAATGAAAACCATAGAAAACTCAGTCCCGATATGAACTCTGTTAGCCTAGCTGAATTTGACAAGTGCCTCACTCTGAACCTGAAGATAAACCACAGGTTACTGTTCTAACTGTCTTAAAGGTGAATGCTTTTATGTGAACACTGATATTATCATATAAACATATATTTCTGTATGTATGGCACATAAATACATAATATATACTTGAATGTATAAGTACTATGATGTCTATGTAAAACAAAACCTGGTGTAGTGATATAGCCATTTCTCTACCATATGAAAGCAGTAATCAACTCCTAAATTCCTAGTCATGTTTGGAAATTATCATAACCTTTGCCAAATCCTTTCTTTTCACTCAGAAATAGGGCCAACCGTTTTACCAGGCCAAGTGTGTCTGAGAGATTCTGGGAGCTTTTCATTGCCAAGGTCAATCTGGCTCTGTTTTGTTCTCTTGGGCTATTAGAGTCTATACTTTCATTATGGTTTTCCTAATTCCCTGGAACACATATGTTGTTACCTGGAAAACATCCAAACTTTAAGAAAACAAGTTTGTTTGTTTGTTGCCTAAGAAATAGGATAAAAAAGCAACACTGCTTCACTAAAAAAAAAAAAAAAAAAAAAGATTTTTTTTTTAATTAAAAATCAAATGACTTCAACAATTCCGATAACAGTTTTTTTTCTGGTAACATCTTATTGGCATGTGACAACATTTTACCCAGAAAGGACTGGTTACTCTTTCTGGAAATAGTTGGAAGTGGCAAAAACAGAAAACAACAACAACAAATAAAACACAACTTTCTTGGCTTAACAAAGAATAAATGGGTTTATATGTAGGAGTTATTTTTGCTAATATAAACTTGCTCAAAATAGAAAACATGAGGTTAGAGAAATAACCAGGTTTTGGTAAAAACAGGTCTAAAGAAATGACAGTCTGGGGCACCTGGGTGGCTCAGTTGTTAAGCGTCTGCCTTCGGCTCAGGTCATGGTCCCAGGGTCATGGGATCAAGTCCCGCATCGGGCTCTCTGCTTTGCGGGAAGTCTGCTTCCCCCTCTCCCACTTCCCATGCTCGTGTTCCCTCTCTCACTGTGTCTCTCTCTCTCTCAAATAAATAAATAAAATCTTTAAAAAAAGAAATGATAGGCTGGGTTGTTTCTGCCAGATGGAGCAAATGATTGATCAATTAGGAGGTCAGTCCAAGTTCTAGAATATTCTGACCTTGCTGTTTGCTCCTTCTGGTCTTTCTGATTGTAATATAATTAACATAATGTTAGTCATGCCTTCCGTAGAATTCCATATGGGGCAAGATAACCCAATATACTTCAAAGTAATCACTTTTAATCATTTCATCAGAAAGGCAAAAATTAATCTTAACAATTATATGGCTTTTTAAATAATAATAATTCAATCATATACAACACTCTGAACTTAGAGGTAAAGCTACTGATTAATATTTCTCAAAATTAATATTGATTAAACATAGCTCGATTTATCTCTGTCTCTAGCGCCGGTACCCTATTAACTGGAAGTCATGGTATCAGCCATTTTCTCTGGTTGGGTCATAGAAGTAGTCAAGACACTAGAGCTGAGAGGTCTCTGAAAGACCACTGTAGAATTATATTTGACTCCTGAGTGGTCTTCTCTACCACCTGCCTCAGTAAATCATCTCTCTCTCCTTTGGCCTTCCTGAGACATGTACAACAGGTGTTTCTAAAGTGTGTATGGAATTGAACAACATTCCCTCACTGACAGCTTGCTTGAAACTCTCTAGATTTCCTTCATATATTTCTGGTGTGTGATGGAGACATAGCTGTCCACTCTCCATCTCAAGCCTCCTTCACTGAGACAAAAATCTAATAATTGATCGGTGCCAAAATACTCAAAATTTCTGTAAGTAAAGCTTTCCTACTTACAAGATTGACAACAACATTTTCTTTCCCCGGTCCCTTCCGAGCCAGCAAAGAGTATAATACCATCATATCTGCAATGTTCATTATTTCCTCCGCAGTTGTAGGTTTGAGAGGGAGAACATGGATGAGGCTGGCATCAGGACAGTGGTACTTCATCCCGTAAGGACAGTGGATTTAATCCTGTAAGGCACTGGAGAACCATTTTTGAGTAGGAGTCTTCCTTTGGGGAATGTAAACTGGAAGCAATATGAAGCATGAATTTAAAAAGGAATGTATTTAATAATAAGGGCCCTAAAATTAGAAGTCAAGAGTTCAGCATATGGGGAATCCTTTTTTTTAACTATTCAATAGAGTTGCAGTTAATGTGGGCCAGAGCTACCAAGTGAACAATAGCATTAGATTAGGTCAAGTACATAACACTGTGCATAATGGAGGCCACACCAGCATAGATATGTCTGACCAGGAACGGCCGCACCATCTGGAAATGATAAAATAGGAATGAATCTGTTAATCCACTAGGCTCTCTCTGCGTTCCAGGCCTCATGACAAGAAAGAAATGACCAGCAACATTTTATATTTGTATATGTGTTCCCACATTCACACACGTTTTAGGTTATTTGGGGTTAGATGATGGCAGTGAATTCTTCATTTATGCAATTTCAGTCATTTACGTTACTATCACTATTTTTTTGTTAGGAAGGAATTGGCCATAATCGTGGCAAACGTTGATGTGGAGTAAAAGTGATAACTCTTTGGGGGCCTTTGTCATAGGTCCTGTTTCCTCAGCTCTTGATTTTCCCTAAATATATTCTTTTCTTTCAAGTGTGCGACCTCCATATGAGCTGGGGGAGAGCGGGAACTCGGGCAGTAAGGCATTCACCCCTCCACAGCCTCGTGTGCTCTTTCCTTATGTTGCCCACCATCCCCCACCCAGCCCTTCTCCTCCACCGTTTCTATCACTCGTGAAGAGCTCTGTGATTTCAAACCACCCTCCGATGTGCACGTGTGCATGTGTGCATACATGTGTACACACAATATTTGTACAAATGTACACATACACATATAAGGGCATTATATGTATGTCTATATACATTTTGAAATTCTTTCAGCTTTCTTCTATATTTATTTTAGCTTAGCCTTGAGTGGCTGCAACTCTTCACTTTGAAAATAATGATCACTTTCTGTTTGGCATCTGTTCTCAGGCTCTTATCAGCTTCCACACTGGATCCAACTTCTGGAAGCTTTTAGATTTCCCTTACTTTTGTCTCTTCTGTCAGACTTTTGATTTTTCTTGTTCGTGTAGCCCTTCTGACAAGCCAAATAAGCCCTCCTGACTTCTCAGATACTCTGCCTACTCCTCAGACGTCTCTGTGTACACCACACTCTTTTGTTTCTCTTTAGTCCAAACAGAGGTCACATCCCATCTTTCCAGGAATATTTAAGCTATTAGATATGGAAATTAAATAAGATCAAAATGATTCTCTCAGGACTCCAAATTAGAGATAACCATTATCAATGAAAAAAGAAAGGAACATTTTTATACTTTATGAAGGGTCCTTCAGGAAATATGAACGTAAAATTATAACTCAAAATACCCTCAAACCAAGAGTTCTGAAGAATTAAAATTAAATATATACATATGTGTGTGTATATAATATTTTCCCCCTCCTATAGTCTTATAATTTTTGTGTGATCTTTCTGAGTATTGTTAATGAGATCTGTGCCAGAGACAAACAATTACCAATTTATAACTGATGAATTTTATAGCAAGCATTTTACCATTTATGTCATTGAGTATGGCAATATTTGGCAAGAGCTTACTTCCTCCTCTTTAAAACTGAACTTCCTTGTGCATACTTTTTTCCTTTTAAAACAGGCAATCAATTTCGCCTTCATTAAGCATATTATTCATAAAGATAAAAATCCATCGGATTGTCCTTGGCACTTTAGGCTTTTATTGAATTTATATGAAAATCGTAAGAACGTTTCACTGTAAATTATCAGTATAAAGTAATTTTTATTGGTATAAGAAAGACATTTCAACTGCTTCCCAAACTGAATGACCAAGGAAACTCAACAACCTGTAAGAGGACAAAGAAATACCTCAAATATCAGGAATTATGACTGTGTGCAGAGCACAGAATGAAGCACAATATGGTTTTCAGAAGAGTGTCTTAGTTACTGGGAATATGAATGTTAGTTAACAATGTCAGCTCCCCTTTATCCCAGGTGTTTTGTTTTTGTTTTTTCTTTTCCCTGTCCTGAGATTTATTACAAAACCAAAGGGCAGATTTATTCATATAGAGAGTGTTGTTTGTCAAAGTCCTTTATGTAAAATCCCATAGAACTTCTGAAGCAATTGGTAAAAACCCATAGTGTCCATATGAATGTATGATAGCTTCAGTTGCTAAATTATAGATTTATTAAAATATATTGGAAGGTTATTTTTTAGAGAATGTTTCAGTTTCTGTTTTTCTGATCTACCCTGTTTTGTGGCTTATTAAATCAATAGAAACAGTCATTTTGTCAATGCATTCTTTATTTTATCCATTTTGGTTATTTCACTGCATATTATCAAGGAAAGTAAAACTATTTAAACCATTGATTTATTATCCATCAGTTTAAGAAATACTTATTGAGCACACACCTCATGCCATTAACTTTTTGGACATTAAGGTGTCACTGTATTTTCAAACGAAGGTTGAAACTTCTCGACCTCTGACTTGGATTGTCTAAACTCAATGTGAAATCACAACTCTGAGCAAAAATTGAGTAAAGATGTGGCAAATAGGTGGTCACAGTGATGCAGCTACTCTTTCTTGATGGCGCTAGTATAGCTTCCATTGTGGGATTTTCCACTGGTTTCAGAATCACTCTTCTCAAAACAAACTTGCACACAAATCCCCTATACTCTAAAGCAACATTTCTTTTTTTTTTTTTTTAATTTTTATTTATTTATTTGAGACAGAGAGAATGAGAGAGAGAGAGCACATGAGAGGGGTGAGGGTCATAGGGAGAAGCAGACTCCCCACTGAGCGGGGAGCCCGATGCGGGACTCGATCCAGGGACTCCAGGATCATGACCTGAGCCGAAGGCAGTCGCTTAACCAACTGAGCCACCCAGGCACCCTAAAGCAACATTTCTTAACCTGTTTTTGCCGAAACACACAAAAGTGAATGCTCATGTGCTTATCACACACCTAATGCGATGCGGACAAGAGAGCAGTGACTTAGGAACACTTTATGATGCTGCTTTATGATGCTGATCCACGCTTTTTCTCCCCTGGAGAAAGCATCCTTGGTGGGATATAGTGAGTCAGTGTAGCTTTACTCTTGGTACAGCCTGGAATCGGCTCCAATGTACAGAGAGTAAATCAATTGCAAAGTGTAACATGAGATGCACTTCATTAGTGATCTCAGCACACGTTAGACTTGTAATTCATTTGAGACACCTTCCCCCACAGCTAATATGAGATAGTATATTAGTGCGTGTGTGCGCATGTGCGCACATGCACTAAGCTTTCACACCGGCCTCTGGCTTCTTCCTGCTCCAGCCTCAGATCCATGCAATACCTCCCATCAGATACAGCCTGAGAAAGGGTGACTTAAAAACAAGAAGAAGCACCTTTAAGTTCAACAGTGAATCATATTGTCAAAATGAGTCCACCATTTTCTTGGGAGTGCTTGTCTCTCCCTCTGTCACGGTCTCCACCATGTGAGCAATCCCCTCTCTCTCTTACTTTCTTTCACTTTTTCTATTCTGATGGTACCCCTAGGGGTATATGGAAAGGACGCTGTTTGCCCTAAATGTGCTATTTCAGCTCACTTTCCTGGCGTTGGTCTTAGTTTTGCTCTGATCACATTATGCTCTTCCACAAAGGCACCCCCTCATATAGTGAACAACAACGTGCATTTCCAACAAAGCATGCTAGGGTTGGGGCTGATCTGGCACTGTTCCCCTTATGTGTTCACTGACCTTGCATTTTAGTTCCACTGGTTTTAAACAACCTGACTAAGCAGCTCACTGGGCCTGGTAAGTAACAGGTCAATGTGCTTGGCCTATGCATACTACATTTATCAAAGTATTGTGTACTTTATTTTTTTTAAAGATTTTATTTATTAGAGAGAGTGCATGCAGGGAGAGGAGCAGAGGGAGAGGGACAAGTAGACTCAGTGCTGAGTGTGGAGCCCGACACGGGGCTCGATCCCACGACCCTGAGATCATGACCTGAGCTGAAATCAAGCGTTGGACGTGTAACCAACTGAGCCACCTAGGCACCCTGAAAGAATTGTGTACTTTATTTTTTTTTTTAAAGATTTTATTTATTTATTTGACAGAGAGAGACACAGTGAGAGAGGGTACACAAGCAGGGGGAGCTGGAGAGGGAGAAGCAGGCTTCCCGCGGAGCAGGGAGCCCGATGCGGGGCTCGATCCCAGGACCCTGGGATCATGACCTGAGCTGAAGGCAGACGCTTAATGACTGAGCCACCCAGGCGCCCCAGAATTGTGTACTTTAAATGTTGAATTTTAGAAGGGATTTGGAGAAACTAGAACATAGAAATTTCAGAAGAAAAACACCAAGTATGAGTTACAGGCTAGAATATAGATTCGGAGGTATATTACTGCTGCTTTCTCTTAGATGATGCTTTCTTGCTGTGTCCTCACAAGGTGGAAGGAGCAAGAGTTATGTTCATGAGGGCTCTACCCTCATAAGCTAATCACCTCGGGAAGGCCCCACCTCCAGATATCATCACATTTTCCGCATATGAAATTGGGGGGACACAAACATGTAGTCTTTGGCATGACATGTACCCACCATTATACTGTCATACAGAAGAATTTCCCTGCTCTAAAAATCCCCTGTGCTCCACTCCTTTATCTCTTCTTCCCCCGCAACCCCTGGCAACCACTGAGCATTTTACTGTCTCCACAGTTTGGCATTTTCCAGAATATCATAGAGTTAGAATCTGGCACTATGTAGTCTTTTCAGACTGACTTTTTTTTTTTTTTTTTCATTTAGTAATATGTATTTAAGATGGTGCTGAGAATCTTCTGGTTATAAAAAAGAAAAATTAATACTTAATTTCATTTTTTACAGAATTATATGAGAAAGATATCACCTGTAATGATTAGCTGACTCCACGGGTGAGACCCAAGAATAAATAACGTTTATTAACATTTTAAGAACACTTTCTTAACTTCTCAAAAGGATTGTGCAGCAGAACGCATTGAATTCAGAAGATAAATATGCCATGTCTTCCCAGAGTACTCATTTCATTTGAATACCTGGAGGAAGTTTTTTTTTATATTAAAAAAAAAAAAAGCATGGATATATTCTGGAGTAGAATACAGAATTTTCATTAGATAAAACGAGACTTAAGAGAAATGCTGAGCGTATGGAGAACTGCTTCTGGCTAAGATCCTATTTAGACTCCCCTAGGGATGCAAGTTCATGTTCCTCTTGCATCAGAAACACTTTAGTGAAAAATTTAAGAAGTGATTCAGAGAAATTCAGTAAAACAAGATACATTTTGGTGGTTAGAGAGTATCTTCGGTCTGGTTCCCAGGGAAGTGGACCCCGAGGCAGAGATTCCTGTGCAGCAAGCTGACTGGAAATTCTCCCAGCAACAAGCCTGTGGAGCAAAGGGAGGGCGACTGGGCAGAGGGACGGTAGGGGGCAATGCAGGCGCAGTAGGGGCCTCGGCCGATGTCACGGGGACTCTGAAATCACACTGGCCCTTTCAGAGATGCCCCTAACTGAGGCATAGGGGCCAGGCCGTTGTATGCCCAGTGCACCAGGGAGCTGTTCCCGGGAGGGTGTGTAACTTTAGAGGGAAGTTCCCGGGACTGGAGCTGTGAGCTGTCTGAAAACCTCCCGGCAGCTGTGGGATAGAACACCTTGATCTGGGTGCAGGAACCTGGGCAGCCCAAGACAGACACCACAGAAGGCAGCAAAAACCCACCAACTTCCTTGTAAAGAAGGACCTAGAACAAGTGAGTTCTGAGTACCTTCTGCTGTAAAGAATTCTGAAATAATGGAATCCCTACCTCCAAATGAAAAGGAATACACACACACACGCACACACACCATTCTGAACAGGAGAGAAGCATAAGGAATTTGTGCTTGTCTTGGAATATGGAAAATTAATTCCTTCATTTCTTTTTCAGCTCATAAAGATATTAAGTTCAGTGCATAAAATATTTTAGAAAAAAATCAAATTAAGAATGTCTGCCTTTCCTTAAATGTGGGATTAATCTAATGGATATGTGTGTGTGTGTGTGTGTGTGTATAAAGGTATAAAAACTTAAATCCAATTTACTTTCTAAGTTTGAGTTTCTGAGGTGTATGTTGGAGCACTACAACTCTATATGCCGCTCTGACCTGTCAGTCGTGAGGTAAGAACATGGTAGCGGGGTCTCAGAGTCATGCATTTACCCCAGTTCAGTATGCTTGTTTCCATGAAAGGTTCCCTCAAATATATGGCTTTCACCACAGAGTTTGAATCTAAATATATCCTGGATATGTTGCCACTACTGAGTGAGTCGAGAGGAAGAGGAACTTTCAAATTTCATTTTTTTAAATAAATTCACATCATCATCCTAATGCATAAAACAAATTATTCTTATATAACTATATAATTAATTACATTATAATTATTCTTATATAATCTTACATATAATATATAATCTATATCATATATAATTATATAATCATAATTATATCATATATCTTCTATATAAGATATAATATATAATCTTATATGTAATTTAAATAATTTATGAATAAAAGTTGTTTTAAAATGTGAAGAACCCAAAACTATTGCTGAACTGGTCCCCACTATTATCTGACTATTTTTTTTCCCTTAATATACTGATGAGTCCATCACCAACTCTCAGACAATATGAGGTGTAAGGATGATTCCAGCAAATTAGTGCAATTATGTATATTCTCATATATTTCTGACCTCTGGAAATTGCAGCAAGTCAACAGTCTTTCCTCATGCTTTAGGTTTTGGCTTAGAGCTGATTTAAACCATTGTTGCGGAATAGTTTCATGTGCTAAAAATTTATTAAACTAGTATTGTGTCTTTGGACACTCAAAATTTATGGGCCTCATTTGAAAAATAAGTCGGTTGGATTTGAACTACATTATCTTCAAGATTCCTGCTAGTACAGTATCTTGCCATCCATTATGATTTCACTGGCGCTTTAGATACTGCAGCTTGTGACCTTTGAGCTGTCATCAAGAGCCAAGGGCAACGAGCAGTGTGACAAACCCATGGCAGATGTCTGCCTCTGTGACTCAGCCCTGACCAGGGTCTCAGGAGCCAAATTTCCCAAATGGAGACCACAAAATGTTTATCAACTACCCACTGGTAGAATGACAATTCCCTTCACAAAATTCTAAAACTGTGAACGCAGCTTTGCAAAGTGCTTAACTTAATGTGTAAAGTATCTTTACTCTCAAGGAAAATCTGATTTAGTGGTCAAATTTAAGACAGATGAACCAAAATTTCTCCTTTAATTTGAAATTGTCGTTTTTTTAAGAATGTTGTTTCTGAGGTTAAGATGAGCCATAGTCTCTAATAGCATCTGGATGTTTGTAGAGCTCTGATCATTCCTAACTGTAGATTAATTTACTTAAATTACCATAATGTTTCATATTTACCCGGGAGTAAATGTATCCTATAATGTTTCAACACTGGACAGAGCGATTATTCTCCTAATACGAAAACGACTTGCTTTCTGTTTAGGTCCTGTGGCACCTCAGCCATCACCCTGTGAAGCCTATCAGTTTTCTTGTATCTACACACGCCAGTGTGTCCCTCTCTCGGGGAAATGTAATGGACAGGAAGATTGCATAGACGGCTCTGACGAAATGGATTGTTCTCTCAGCCCCCCTCCTCAGCGCTGTGGTAAAATGGAGTTCCAGTGCTCGAGCAACGAGTGTATCCCATCCCTCCTGCTATGTGATGGAGTGCCCGACTGTCACTTTAATGAAGATGAATCCCGCTGCTGTGAGTTATTTCCACAAACTCAGTGTGCCAGGGAAGAAATGCAGTTTCGAAAGTATAAAGAGAGCTTGACAGATGAAGCAAAGTTCTCTAGAATCTTACCATGATTCTATCATCAATAACATAGTTGCTTGTATTATGTTGCTAAACAAAGCATAATGCCTAGCATTTTTTTAAATTAACATATAATGTATTATTTGTTTCAGGGGTACAGGTCTGTGATTCATTCAGTCTTACATAACACCCAGTACTCACCACAACACATACCCTCCCCAATGTCCATCACCCAGTCACCCATCCCCCCACCCCACTCCCCTCCAGCAACCGTCAGTTTGTTTTTTTTTCCTATTTATTGATTGAGTGATTGATTGATGTAGTGTTCCATGATTCATTGTTTGTGTATAACACGAGCCCTCTTTAATACCCATCACCAGGCTAAATCATCCCCCCTGGAACCCTCAGTTTGTTTCTCAGAGTCCACAGTCTCTCATAGTTCATCTCCCCTTCCGATTTCCGCCCCCCCCTTTCGTTTTTCCCTTCCTACTATCTTCTTTTATTTTTTTAACATATAATGTATTATTTGTTTCAGAGGTACAGGTCTATGATTCATCAGTCTTACACAATTCACAGTGCTTACCATAGCACATACCCTCCCCAATGTCTAAACAAACCCTCAGTTTGTTTCCTGAGATTAAGAATTCCTCATTTCAGTGAGATCATATGATACATGTCTTTATAGGATTGACTTATTTCACTTAGCATAATACCCTGTAGTTCCATCCACGTCATTGCAAATGGCAAGATTTCATTTTTTGATGGTTGCATAATATTCCATTGTATATATATACCACATCTTCTTTATCCATTCATCTGTTGATGGCCATCTTGGGTCTTGCCATAGTTTGGCTATTGTGGACATTGCTGCTATAAACATAGGGGTGCAAGTGCCTCTTCGGATCACTACATTTGTATCTTTGGGGTAAATACCCAGTAGGGCAATTGCTGGGTTATAGGGTAGCTCTCTTTTCAACTTTTTGAGGAACCTCCATACTATCTTCCAGAGTAGCTGTACCAGCTTGCATTCCCACCAACAGTGTAAGAGGGTTCCCCTTTCTCCGCATCCCCGCCAACATCTGTCGTTTCCTGACTTGCTAATTTTAGCTATTCTGACTGGTGTGAGGTGGTATCTCGTTGAGGTTCTGATGTGTATTTCCCTGATGCCGATCGATGTTGAGCACTTTTTCATGTGTCTGTTGGCCATTTGGATGTCTTCTTTGGAAAAATGTCTGTTCATGTCTTCTGCCCATTTCTTAATTAGATTATTTGTTATTCAGATGTTGAGTTTGATAAGTTCTTTATGGATTTTGGATACTAGCCCTTTATCGGATAAGGCATTTGCAAATATTTTCTCACATTCTGTAGGTTGTCTTCTGGTTTTGTTGACTGTTTCCTTTGCTGTGCAAAAGCTTTTTATCCTGATGAAGTCCCAATAGTTCATTTTTGCTTTTGTTTCCCTTGCCTCTGGGGACGCGTCTAGCAAGAAGTTACTGAGGCTGAGGTCACAGTGGTTGCTGCCTATGTTCTTCTCCTAGGATTTTGGTTGCTTCCTGTCTCACATTTAGTTCTTTTATCCATTTTGAGTTTATTTTTGTGTATGCTGTAAGGAAATGGTCCAGTTTCATTCTTCTGCCTGTGGCTGTCAGATTTTCCCAGCACCATTTGTTGAGGAGACTGTCTTTTTTCCATTGGACGTTCTTTCCTGCTTTGTCGAAGATTAGTTGACCATAGAGTTGAGGGTCCATTTCTGGGCTCTCTATTCTGTTCTGTTGATCTATGTGTCTGTTTTTGTGCCAGTACCATACTGTATGAGTTCTAGCAGTTTTGGGGTGGAGTCTTTTGGGTTTTCCACATAAAGTATCATATCATCTGCAAAGAGTGAGAGCTTGACTTCTTCTTTGCGGATTCGGATGCCTTTTATTTCTTTTTGTTGTCTGATTGCTGTGGCTAGGACTTCTAGTACTATGTTGAATAGCAGTGGTGATAGTGGACATTGCTGCCATGTTCCTGACCTTAGGGGGAAAGCTCTCAGTTTTTCCCCATTGAGAATGATATTCGCTGTGGGATTTTCATAGATGGCTTTTATGGTGTTGAGTTGTGTACCCTCTATCCCTACACTCTGAGGAGTTTTAATCAAGAAAGGAGGCCATTTTGTCAAATGCTTTTTCTGCATCTATTGAGACGATCCTATGGTTCTTGTTCTTTCTTTTATTAATGTATTGTATCACATTGATTGATCTGTGGATGTTGAACCAACCTTGCAGCCCAGGGATAAATCCCACTTGGTCGTGGTGAATAATCCTTTTAATGTACTGTTGGATCCTATTGGCTAGTATTTTGGTGAGAATTTTTGCATCCATGTTCATCAAGGATATTGGTCTGTAATTCTCCTTTTCGATGGGGTCTTTGTCTGATTTTGAGATCAGGGTAATGGTGGCCTTATAAAATGAATTTGGAAGTTTTCCTTCCATTTCTACTTTTTGGAACAGTTTCAGAAGAATAGGTATTAATTCTTCTTTAAATGTTTGGTAGACTTCCCCGGGGAAGCCATCTGGCCCTGGGCTCTTGTTTGTTGGGAGATTTTTGATGACTGCTTCAATTTCCTTAGTGGTTATGGGTCTATTCAGGTTTTCTATTTCTTCCTGGTTCAGTTTTGGTAGTTGGTACATCTCTAGGAATGCATCCATTTCTTCCAGATTATCTAATTTGTTGGCACATAGTTGCTCATAATATGTTCCTATAATTGTTTGTATTTCTTTGGTGTTGGTTGTGATCTCTCCTCTTTCATTCATGATTTTATTTATTTGGGTCCTTTCTTTTTTTCTTTTTCTTTTTCATAAGTCTGGCCAGGGGTTTATCAATCTTATTAATTCTTTCAAGAACCAGCTCCTAGTTACGTTGATCTGTTCTATTGTTCTTTTGGTTTCTATTTCATTGATTTCTGCTCTGATCTTTATTATTTCTCTTCTCCTGCTGGGCTTAGGCTTTATTTGCTGTTCTTTCTCCAGCTCCTTTAGGTGTAGGGTTAGGTTGTGTATTTGAGACCTTTCTTGTTTCTTGAGGAAGGCTTGTATTGCTATATACTTTCCTCTTAAGACTGCCTTTGCTGCATCCCAAAGATTTTGAACAGTTGTGTTTTCATTTTCATTGGTTTCCATGAATTTTTTAATTCTTCTTTAATTTCCTGTTTGACCCATTCATTCTCTAGTAGAATGCTTTTTAGCCTCCATGTATTTGAGTTCTTTCCGACTTTCCTTTTGTGATTGAGTTCTAGTTTCAGAGCATTGTGGTCTGAAAATAGGCAGGGAATGAAACCAATCTTTTGGTACCGGTTGAGACGTGATTTGTGACCTAGTATGTGATCTATTCTGGAGAATGTTCCATGGGCACTAGAAAAGAATGTGTATTCTGTTGCTTTGGGATGGAATGTTCTGAATATATCTGTGAGGTCCATTTGGTCCAGTGTGTCATTTAACGTCTTTACTTCCTTGTTGATCTTTTGCTTAGATGATTTGTCCATTTCAGTGAGGGGGGTGTTAAAATCCCCCACTATTACTGTATTGTTGTCAATGTGTTTCTTTGCTTTTGTTATTAATTGGCTTATATAATTGGCTGCTCCCATGTTAGGGGCATTGGTATTTACAATTGTTAGATCTTCTTGTTGGATAGACCCTTTAAGATCTGTCGTTTCCTGACTTGTCATGAGGTTTTGATTTGGATTTCCCTGATGCCGAGCAGTGTTGAGCACTTTTTCATGTGTCTATTGGCCATTTGGATGTCTTCTTTGGAGAAATGTCTGTGTTCTCTGCCCATTTCTTGATTGGATTATTTGCCCTTCGGGTGTTGAGTTTGATAAATTCTTTATAGATTTTGGATGCTAGTCCTTTATCTGATATGTAATTTGCAAATATCTTCTCCCATTCTGTTGGTTGTCTTTTAGTTTTGTTGACTGTTTCCTTTGCTGTGTTTGCTTAACATTTCTGGAAACATTCTGTTTGTAGTCACACTAATCTCTGTTAAACTTACCTGATTTCCTTTTTTATTTACATTTGGGCCATTCATGTGGGGGATGCTCCTATGTAATTATCTTTTTTTATTGTTGCTATTACAATCTGTCACCATGCAAACTTACTACAGTATTATGGACTACATTTCCTATGCTGTACTTTTCATCCCCATGTCTTATTTATTTTATAACTGGAAGCTTGTACCTCTTAATCCCCTTGACTTACTTTGCCTAAACCATAACCCCTCTACCTTCTGGCAGCCACCAGTTTGTTCTCTGTATTTATGATTCTATTTCTGTTTTTGCATGTTTTTTAGATTACCCATATGAGTGAAATCATATGGTATGTGTCCTTCTCTGTCTGACTTATCTGACTTAGCATAATACCCTTTAGGTCTGCTCATATTGTCACAAATGGCAGGATTTCATTCTCTTTTTGGCTGTATAATATTCCAGTGTGTGTGTGTGTGTGTGTGTGTGTGTGTGTGTATCACATCTTTATCCATTCATCTCACAATGGGTGCTTGGTTTGCTTCTGTATCTTGTAAATAAGGCTGCAGTAAACATAGGGTTGCATATATCTTTTTTCGATTTAGTGTTTTGTTTTCTTTGGATGAATACCCAGATGTGGAATTACTAGATCATCTGGTAGTTCTCTTTTTAATTTTTTGAGGAACCTCTGTAGTATTTCTTGTTTTTGTTGTTGTTGTTTGTTTGTTTTGTTTTTATCATGGCTGCACCATTTTACATTCTCACCAATTGTACACAAATGTTCCTTTTTCTCTGCATCCTAAACAACCCTTGTCATTTCCTGTCTTTGACACTAGCCATTCTTACAGGTGTGAGGTGGTATTTCTTTGTAGTTTTGATTTGTATTTCCCTGATGATGAATGATGTTGAGCAAATTTTCATGTGTCTGTTGGCCATCTGGATGTCTTCTTTGGAAAAATGTCTATTCAGGTCCTCTGCCCATTTTTAACCAGATGACGGTGTGTGTGTGTGTGTGTGTTCAGTTGTATATTTTGGATATTAAGCCCTTATCAAGTACATCATTTGCAAATATCTTTTCCAATTTAGTAGGGGTTCTTTTTTTTTTTTTAGTTGATAGTTTCTTTCTCTGTACAAAAGCTTTTTAGTTTCATGTACTCGAAATTGATGATTTTTGCTTTTGTTTCCCTTGCCTAGGGAGACAAATCCAGAAAAATATGCTAAGGCCAATGTCCAAAAGTTTACTCCTATATTTTCTTTTAATTGTATGGCTTCAGGTCTTACATTTAGGTCCTTAATCCATTTTGACTTTCTTTTTGTATGTGGTGTAAGAAAATGCTCCAGATTTATCCCTTTGCATGTAGCTGTCCAGTTTTTCAGCACCATTTATTGAAGGGACTGTCTTTTCCCCAGTGTGTACTCTTGTCTCCCTTGTCGTAGATTGATTGCCTTAGATGCCTGGGCTTACCTCTGAGCTCTATTCTATTCCATTGATCTGTGTGTCTGATTTTCTGCTGGTGCCATACTATTTTGATTATTATAGATTTGTAATATAGTTTGAAATGTGGGATTGTGGTGCCTCCATCTTTGTTCTTCTTTCTCAAGATTGCTTTGGCTATTTGGAGTCTTTTATGGTTCCATACAAATTTTAGGATTATTTGTTCTAGTCCTGTGAAAAATACTATTGGTATTTTGATGGGGATTCAGTTGACTCTGTAGATTGCTTTGAATATTTTGGACCTTTTAGCAATTTTAATTCTTCTAATCCATGAACATGATATATCTTTCCACTTATTTGTGTTGTTTTCAATTTCTTTCATCAACGTCTTACAGTTTTCAGCATACAGATCTTTCACCTCCTTGGTTCAATTTATTTTTAGATATTTTTTGATGCAATTGTAAATGGGACTTTTTACCATTTTAACAAAGGTTTGTGGAAATGGATTGAGGACATGTAGTTATAATTTCTTCCCAATGCAAGTATTTATGAAAATGGCTCATGCAAAGGGCTATCAGCAAATATTCATTTTAATGAATATATGTAGGTAGAGGTTGGACCTAGACCACTACCTGGGTAGCTATCATGTCATTAAGAGTTCATGGAATAGTAAATCCTAAGGACATGGGTTTTAATATCATCCTTATCACTTACTACATATGCAGGTTTGGGAAAGTTATTAGAATCAGTCTTATCATCCATGTAATATTACCTTTTAGGGCTGTGAGGATTTGAGAGAATATGAGGAAAATCCTCAGCCCTGCATTCAGCACCTTCTACTTTTATTATAACTAGACTATTCATATAAGTAAGGGAGAGCGTTGGTTAAGAAGCAATTACATAAATCATTAAGGTGAGCACAAAAGTATGGTGAGTCAAAGCACCAGTACCATCTCATTTAATTATTTGTTTGCTTGGTGTTATATTATACTGTATTATATATTTTGACATAGGTTGCAGTAATAGAGCTACACAAACCACATGTTAGTAACCACTTTTTCTTTTAAGTAGTGAAAAACAGCTTGGAACATAACTGTCCGAGGGGACACTGAAAGAAATGTAAGGCGATTTCAGTGTCTTGTCTAGAGTGGGCATCAGGAATTATAACAATCAGAAAAGGAGTACAGATGAATGCAAGAAAGGGGAGACAGCGTTTGGCTGTTTGAAGGTTTCAGTTATAAATAAGTGAACTTCTTTTCCTAGTTTAGGCTTAGAGATTGGTTTTCCATTTCCCTGTGATTTCCTCCACGTATATTCTTTCTGTAATAAAGCCAGCTTGTCAAGTCTTATAATATTTTCTTAGAGGAAGGTAAACAAATGGAAGTGAATGAAGAAGAGAAAACCTGCCAAGTAATTTATCCCTATTCCCATCAGGGCTCTAATGTAATTTGGTTGATAGAAATCTTATTAAGTTCAATAGAGTCATATGATATTTGATTTCAAATAAGAATGCTATTTAAATAGAAGCTTAGGAAAGTACAGTATCCTTATACTTTGAGACACTCTCTGGAAACTTGGTGTTTGATGAGGGAGTCACATACGAAGTTCTGCTCCTAAAGGGAAATAAGCCCATGCTAGGAATAGACTGGTATCATGAGAGTATTGCTTCTATCCATCTCTGAAATATTTAATTATGTTGTGAGTCTGTAAGGAAAATTGTGTGAAAATAAACTAGGGAAAAAATGCTAGGGCAAATTTACAGAATAAAAGCACCTAATGATGACAGTTTACCAAATGATTAAAGGCATACTAGTTTGTTTGTTTTTCTGGGCTTACCTATTAATTTAGAATGGGGACTTTTTAAAATTCACAATCATTTCTTCATTCACAAACTCTCATTAAGAATGCAATTTATGCCACATATTGTATTGGGCATTGATGACCGATAGATATGGTATTAGACCAACTCAGGTTGTAGATACATTATATATTACTGAAAGTGATAGTTAAGAATAAAATGTGGTAAGTTCTGTGACAGAGATAAACACAGAGTTATTGAATACATAGGGTACTTCCTAACTGTGGTTCTAGGGAATCTGTAAATTTTAATAAGAAAAGTGATTGCCAATTTGGAAAGACAGTAGTCCTTAGGCAAGTGAAGTAGAAATGCTTGATTCCAGTAAAGGATGGTCTAGAAATAGAGAAAAAATGTTTGCCTGAAGCAAATTTTGTATAACTGGAGTAGAGTTTGTGGTGAGAGATGTAGAAGTAAGTCTGGAGAGATAAGCAGGGACTAGATCTTGAAGAGTCATTCCTCACCCATCATTGCCACCACCACCCACTGTTCAGGTAGTTCATGGAATGCATTGGAGTGAGGGAGGGGCTGGCTAGGAGATGTCACACTCAAGTACAAAGGAATCAATTGGGGAACAGTGTGAAGGAAAGATTTTGATTAGATTTCAGAGATGTTCAGGTGAAGAGGAAGAGAAAGTAATCAAGAATAGTTTCCAAGGTTCTGATTTGGGCAACAGGACAGCGAATGTGCCATTTCCTGATCTGGGGCAAATGGGAAGAGAAGCACCTCTTCGGGGAAGATGGTGGCTTCGTTTTTAAACGTGTTGTGATTGTGGTATTTATGGCACATCCACATGGAAATACTCAGAATGTATTCAGAATGGATATGTGGTGCTCAGGAAAGAGAGAAAGCAATTTATATAAATCACGGGGCCTTCAGCATACATACTTGAAGGAGATAATACAGAGAGGAAGACAAAAGGTGGAGGACAGTTAAGAAAAAAATACACACTGAAAGACACTGAGATGTGGTCACAGGCACAAGAGGACGGCGAAAAGAGAGTGATAACCATAAATGAAATGTAGAAAGCCTTAAGTACAGAGAGTATTCAGAGGTTGGAATGTTTTTGAGAGATCATGTAAGATCAGGCCTAAAAACTATGTTGGGAAAAGCACAACAGAATTCCTGGTGATCTTGGAAAGGCAACTTGCTATGGACAGGAAGGGCAGAATTCTGAAGCCAATCTTTTATAGAGAAAGTAGGCAAAGAGAGAAATCAACTGTAGACAACTCTTCCAAGCAGTTGGCACTTGGAATGTGATGTAGGACGAAATAAGAGGTGGGTTTTTTTTTTTTTCAAGTTGGTTGGTTTTGAGAGCCTTGCACATGTTTAAATGTTGTAGGAATAAGGATTCTGAAGTGGTTACAATTTAAGCAGGGAAATCAATAGCAAATGGTATTTAAAGGCCTTTTATTCTTGCAAAAATAAATGTTCTAGTGATCAGAATGTTTATATAAACCTGTGATGAGTTCAGCATTTAAAAATAATTCATATTTAATATTGTCTTTCCGCTGGAAACACGTTTTTTTAATAAACTGAAGTGGTACATCTTTACAAAAAAATCCCCCTTCCCTTAAAAAGAAAAAGAAAAAAGGAGAAAAAATTGGTATGGTTTAATTATAAGGGAAAATAGCATAAAACTAGGAGCATTCCTCTTACTGATATTCCCTCAGTTCATCAGATGTTGTATCAGTCAATATCCTGGCAAGACAGAGATGGCACATTGATATTGTAAAATTTGAGATTATTTTAATAAAGGGGTTATTTATAGGGAAATAGTATGCAGAAAGAAACCACAACAGATAGTAAAAGCAGGAGCTGTTATCCCCCATAGACCAAACGATGTGAGAGGAGGGAAGATTTGTCTTAATCTGGAATCAAAGAGAGCTGCTTGATACAAGGTGGGGGAATAGCTGCCCAGGGTGATCTCACAGCGTCTTCCATCCATGTTCCCTCTTGCTGGTTCTACATGTCAGCCAAACCCAAGGAGAAGCTAGAGGACAAAGAAGCATGTGGATGTGTCCTTTCTACTTCAGCTTCCTGGAACCTGAGCATAGAGAGAAGATGCAGAAAGTTTCAGGAGAGGCCCATGGAAGCTATCCATCAGTGATGGATGTGACTGTGGAAAAGATAGGGAAGTGGATGAGATCGGGCGCGTTTAGGGTGGGATGTGCAAGACTGTTGAATCACAGATCTGTACCTCTGAAACAAATAATACATTATATGTTAAAAAAAAAAAAGAAGAAGATAGCAGGAGGGGAAAAATGAAGTGGGGGAAATCGGAGGGGGAGATGAACCATGAGAGACGATGGACTCTGAAAAACAAACTGAGGGTTCTAGAGGGGAGGGGGGGAGGATGGGTTAGCCTGGTGATGGGTATTGAGGAGGGCACGTTCTGCATGGAGCACTGGGTGTTATACGCAAATAATGAATCATGGAACACTACATCAAAAACTAATGATGTAATGTATGGTGATTAACATAACATAATAAAAAAAATGTACTGTTGGAAAAAAAAAAGATAGGGAAGTGGATAGTCTACCCACTTTCTTTTTTTCTTTTTCTTTTTTTAATTTGACACAAAGAAATAGTGAGAGAGAGGGAGCACAAGCAGGGGGAGCTGCAGAGGGAGAAGCAGGCTTCCCGCCGAGCAGGGAGCCCAATGCGGGGCTTGATCCCAGGACCCTGAGATCATGACCCAAGCCAGAGGCAGCCGCTCAACCAACTGAGCCACCCAGGCGCCCTCTACCCACTTACTAACTTTATATTCCAATAGTAGTCAATGTGTCTTATGAAGTTGATTGCCATTGGGAAGATTTAGCATGGGTCATGCTCCTCAGATTTGTGGATCAACCTTTATCATCAATATTTTTATTATTAGCCTTTCAGTATGTTAGCTGTGATCCCAGCATCCTGTGGTGCTTCTCAATGATAGTATAAAGATCATCCCTCTGCATTTGACAGCTTCTTACAAAAATGTTCCTCAGCTTATTCAACATTAAAATCATGGTGATTGTCTATTTTCCAGAGATACTGAAGAATTGGATGAATATGGTCAATTGTATAAAGCATATAAAAAATTATTCTTCTTTCCCCATTAAATCGTTTTTGTAGTTTTATAAAAATTATTTAAACTGCTAAGATATTTCAGCAAGAGTAGTAGTTGGTTTTAGTTTAAGGATAGAGGAGTAAATATCCATCCTGCTCCGTGCTAGGTATGGGCATGCCTTGAAAGGCTGACAGGCTTCATTCTAAGGGTAGAAGACCATGGTCACTCTGCTCTTAGAAATGTTGGACTGCATACATTAGTTTTCATCTTAATAGTAAATGGATACCCATCCCTAGACACATGTACTTTACTTCTGTGTGTATTTTGTATGCAGCAACAATAATTTATAAAAGAATTTTGTTTTAGGAAAGTAACGCCAATGGACCCTTTAGGAATTGCTTATGTTTAATGTATCGTCAGTACCTGAGTGAATGAGCTAAAAGCCACAGAATGTTCTGTGTTACTTGGCTTATTTTGGTAAGAAAGAGTATCAACCTCTAGGATGACAGATTGAAATAAGTGTTTTTATAGACATTAAACCATAATGTTTGAATGTGGTGAAAGTAGATATTGTCCAGGGAAATTTTGAAATCTGAGTTTCCTATAAATTTTATATATAGATTATTTGGAGTACTTTTGGAATTTTTCTTTGTCGTATATGTAGTAATGATGAAGGGGAAAAAGAAAGTAATGGTTTGGTTAATTTTCCTATATTCAGTACAATGCCCTTTGCTGTGTGGGTTTCAATAAATACCACTTGCTATTCATAATTTATTTGCCACCTACTTTCAGAAGGAAGTTGATAAATATCTATTAACTTTAATGTTATACTATTTTAAATGCCATAGAAACTAAGATTTTAGTTCTAAATTTCATAAAATGTCTAATTTTTAACTCTTAATTGTAAACTTTTTCAAAAAGGGAAAAGTAAGACTTTTTATAAATTGAAACCAATTATTTTGTTAGATATTTTTTATGTGCTTCAATACTATTTGGGCCAAAGCTGAGGATTTATACCACTTACAAGTTAGAGCTCTTTGTTGTATAGTCAACTTAAAAATAAGCTATCAGTCACACTGGAAATTGGGTGAAAGAATATGGATGGATTAGTATTTTCAAGAGTAGAAGTGTTTGAAATAATGTTTCTACAGTAGATGAATATTATCTATCAGCTTTGTATACAAATTTCAACATACTATATTATTTAAAACCTTAAGATTGTTGGGGCACCTGGGTGGCTCAATTGGCTAAGGGCCCAACACTTGGTTTCAGCTCAGGTTGTGATCTCAGGGTCGTGAGATCAAGCCCCAATATCGGGCTCTGTGCTCAGCACGGAGTCAGCCTGAGATTATGTCTCTCTCTCTCTCTCTCTCTCTGCCCCTCCCACTTGTGTTCTCTCTCTCCCAAATAAATAAATCTTAAAAAAAAATTTTAAAAACCTTAAAAATATTATCTTATATGATCTCTCAGCCCCTTGCATTGCAAAACAATGATAATAAAAATGTGTATATGTACACAGACACGCACACATATATATGTACATGAATATATAGATGCACGTATATGTGTACATACTCATTTTTTACAAACACCTCTTCATCTATAAGAGTTGGAAGATTATTCTATTTCCTAGTTTACTTGGTTTGTAATATCATTTATCCTGTCAATGTAGATCTTAAAATTATTTAACCTTTTGCAAAAGCTTAAAGATCATTTCTTCTGGAACCTTAGCCATTTCTACAGTCTGGTTTCGGCCATGGTTTTTAGGTTTTTCTGCACTACCTCCTTACACAAACTCCCCAGTGAAAGGCAAACTGCTTTACTCTGTTCTAATGTCAAACTTATTGATTCCCCATTTACAGATTTTGTTCCCACCCTGCTAAATGGCTTACTAGAAACATGAAAATTCAAAACATCTCAAGACTCTACTTTTTCAGTCTTTACAAACTTTCATGCACTAAAGGAACCTCTTATTTTTATAATACTTATCTGTACTGATGCTTTACCAATTAAGTCTGGCCTTATGGCATTTCTTTTTATTATTATTTTGAACTGTTAACTGCTTTCTTATTGTCATTTTGCTTTAATTGTTGTATATGTTCTGGTCACTTTTTTTTTTTTCTGGTCATCTTTCTGAAGTGTTCCCCTGCACTCTCCAGTTGAAGTGCTAAGCATAGAGTCTTACATGTAGCTGCAGCTCCATAATATTTACTGGTGGGAATTGAAGTTCTTTTTTTATTATTTTATTTTATTGTGTTATGTTAGTCACCATACAGTGCATCATTAGTTTTTGATGTAGTGTTCCATGACTCATTGTTTGCGTATAACACCCAGTGCTCCATGCAGTACGTGCCCTCTTTAATACCCATCACCAGGCTAACCAATCCCCCCTCCCCCCTCCCCCCTCCCCCTCTAAAACCCTCAGTTTGTTTCTCAGAGTCCATAGTCTCTCATGGTTCATCTCTCCCTCCAATCCCGCCCCCATTTTTCCCTTCCTTCTCCTAATGTCCTTCATGTTATTCCTTATGTTCCACAAATAAGTGAAACCATATGATAATTGACTTTCTCTGCTTGACTTATTTCACTTAGCATAATCTCCTCCAGGCCCATCCATGTTGATGTAAAAGTTGGGTATTCATCTTTTCTGATGGCTGAGTAATATTCCATTGTATATATGGACCACATCTTCTTTATCCATTCATCTGTTGACGGGCATCTCGGCTCTTTCCACAGTTTGGCTGTTGCGGACATTGCTGCTATGAACATTGGGGTGCATATGGCCCTTCTTTTCACTACATCTGTGTCTTTGGGGTAAATACCCAGGAGTGCAATTGCTGGGTCATAGGGTAGCTCTATTTTTAAATTTTTGAGGAACCTCCACACTGTTTTCCAAAGTGGCTGTACCAACTTGCATTCCCACCAACAGTGTAAGAGGGTTCCCCTTTCTCCACAACCTCTCCAACATTTGTTGTTTCTTTCCCTGTCCATTTTTGCCATTCTAACTGGTGTAAGGTGGTATCTCAATGTGGTTTTGATTTGGATTTCCCTGATGGCTAATGATGATGAACATTTTTTCTGTGTCTGTTAGCCATTTGTATGTCTTCTTCAGAGAAGTGTCTTTTCATATCTTCTGCCCACCTTCTGACTTGATTATTTGTTTTTTGGGTGTTGAGTTTGAGAAGTTCTTCATAGATCTTGGATATCAGCCCTTTATCTGTAGTGTCATTTGCAAATATCTTCTCCCATTCTGTGGGTTGCCTCTTGGTTGACTGTTTCCTTTGCTGTGCAGAAGCTTTTTATCTTGATGAAGTCCCAAAAGTTCATTTTTGCTTTTGTTTCACTAGCCTTTGGAGATGTATCTTGGAAGAAGTTGCTGTGGGCGATGTCAAAGAGGTTACTGCCTATGTTCTCTTCTAGGATTTTGATGGATTCCTGTCTCACATTGAGGTCTTTCATCCATTTTGAGTTTATCTTTGTGAATGGTGTTAGAGAATGGTCGAGTTTCATTCTTCTGCATGTGGCTGTCCAATTTTCCCAGCACCATTTATTGAAGAGACTGTCTTTTTTTCCATTGCCTGTTTTTTCCTGCTTTGTCAAAGATTATTTGACCGTAGAGTTGAGGGTCCATATCTGGGTTCTCTATTCTGTCCCATTGGTCCCTATGTCTGTTTTTGTGCCAGTACCATGCTCTCTGGGTGATCACTGCTTTGTAATATAGCTTGAAATCGGGCAACGTGATGCCCCCAGCTTTGTTTTTCTTTTTCAACATTTCTTTGGTGATTCAGGGTCTTTTCTGATTCCATACAAATTTTAGGATTGTTTGTTCCAGCATTTTGAAAAATGTCATTGGAATTTTGATCGGGATGGCATTGAAGGTATAGATTGCTCTGGGTAGCATAGACATCTTAACAATGTTTATTCTTCTGATCCATGAGCATGGAATATTTTTCCATCTTTTTGTGTCTTCTTCAATTTCTTTCATGAGTGTTTTGTAGTTCCTAGAGTATAGATCCTTTACCTCTTTGGTTACGTTTATTCCAAGGTATCTTATGGTTTTTGGTGCTATTGTAAATGGAATCGTTTTTCTAATTTCTCTTTCTACAGTTGCGTTGTTAGTGTATAAGAAAGCAACTGATTTCTGTGCATTGATTTTGTATCCTGCCACATTACTGAATTGCTGGATGAGTTCTAGTAACTTGGGGGTGGAGTCTTTTGGGTTGTCCACATAAAGTATCATGTCGTCTGCGAAAAGAGAGAGTTTGACTTCTTCTTTGCCAATTTGAATATCTTTTATTTCTTTTTGTTGTGGAAAGACATACTCTTAAAAACATTTTATGTCCACTTGAAAATTAATTTTGATAGACAGCTGTCAAACTGTGTCAATAACCTATAATAACTCAAAGAACTCCTGCCCATAAATATACTTAAAAAAATCATGATAATACTGACAAAATTTGTGTAAGACCCATCCATGGGGATATTTATTCCTGAGTCTTCTAAAAAATCAATTTAGCTTGAGAAGTTTGAACTTGCCTTTATTCTAGAAGTAACTTCCCAGGTCAATCCTTTTTTAAAATTTCTAGCAGCAGGCTTGGATTAAAATGTTCAAATAAGGTATTGTACTTGACACCATTAGGTAAGTCAGAGAAAAGCAGAGCCATTCTTGTTGAACTTGGGTTAAGCACCTCAAAACCCTGACTGTTCACTGCTGCCCTCCACTTACCTCTGCAAACCCTAGGGCTCAAAGGATCAGGGTTGTAATCAATATCATTATTATTTCATGCTTTTGAAATCTATCCAGAATTCCTGACGAGATGGTGCAATGGGTCCATGCTTTGATATTCCCTCTATTCCAAAACATAGCAATGCTAGTTATAAGAGCTATCACATAAAAAGGCTTAGAGACATGACAAGTATCAGCGTGGGACAAAACTGGAGTAGAACCAGAGAAGAGAGATCAGGCCTGAAACCTAAGCCTGCTGGTTTCCAGGTTCTCAAGCAAGTAGGAGATGGGAGATGCCTAATGGCAGCCTGGAATGAAGGGTTCTGGTTTGGCTCTAACTTGTAAAAAGAGCCTAAATATTATTACTGCTTTACAGGAAATTATAGTCCTAATGAGACAAGAAAATGAGGGAGGAAGACAAAAATAATTTCAGGACTAAGAGTAGCATCCAGGGGAGGTCAAGTACTTGGCACGACTAGATTGCTATGGAAATGTCAGTACCCTTGGTTAGCATCAGTAAAGTCATTTTTCTGAAACAGCTCATCTTACGAGCAAGACTTACGCTTGTCTCTTGAAGTCAGGCCGACAAGAGACTGTGGAATTAGTAAAATGCACCACGCTAGGAAGGCACAGAGTCATAGTACATTGAGCAGCACTGACCTACATCATGTATCCAGTGACCACCCGGGACTTACAACCATGTAGAAATTGGTGAACATTCAAGTAATGGCCATTTCAATTGCGTATAATGGCAGGGACATTAGGGGAACAACAGAAGCACAGGGAGCTCAGCCTTGAAATAAAAGTTTATTCTAGTCTAAAATCAATGCAGACTACACAGTATACACAGTGCGCTGTAGACACACACACCTGTATAATAGGCCTGGTGCGTAGGTGGGAAATGATCCTGCCAACACACTTCTTTTTGAAGAATCAAAAAGAACAATAATATATAATTTAAATGTAGGACTAGGGGGCGCCTGGGTGGCTCAGTCATTAAGCGTCTGCCTTCGGCTCAGGTCATGATCTCAGGGTCCTGGGATCGAGCCCCGCATCGGGCTCCCTGCTCAGCAGGAAGCCTGCTTCTCCCTCTCCCACTCCCCCTGCTTGTGTTCTCTCTCGCTGTGTCTCTCTCTTAGTCAAATAAATAAATAAAATTGAAAAAAATAAAAATAGGGGTGCTTGGGTGGCTCAGTTGGTTAAACGTCTGCCTTCGGCTCAGGTCATGATCCCAGGGTCCTGGGATCGAGCCCCACATCGGGCTCCCTGCTCGGTGGGAAGCCTGCTTCTCCCTCCCATGCTCCCCCCTGCCTGTGTTCCCTCTCTCGCTATGTCTCTCTGTCAAATAAATAAATAAAATCTTTAAAAAAAAATAAATGTAGGACTAGAAAGATGAGGGATGATACAATAAACTCTCTTATTATTTCATTAGAAGAAATTCATTTAAAAAATGATTTTTTTTTCCCCAGCCAATGGGAGCTGTTCTGATGGTGCGTTGATGTGTACTTCTTCTAATAGCTGTATCCCAGTTCACGAGCGCTGTGATGGTTTGGCCAACTGCATGGATTTCCAGCTTGATGAGTCCAGCTGCTCAGGTATTCTATTTCCATTAAAATATTCTTTACAGTATAAGCCAGTAACTTAAACCTGTAGGTGATAAACATATCATGAACTTCTAAATAATTGCCATGTATGGAATCATTGAATTTCTATTATTGGTTTGGGTCAGGAAGAATATTAACATTGCTACCCATATTAAAAAACATAAATATATAATATAATGACCTCAATGCTTATTCTATATAAACGATGTCCCCAAATAAAGAAAAATCAAACACTTAATTTTAAGTTACTATAACTTAAAGTTATTAGTATTTGATAATCTCTTTGATGCAAATTGCTGGGTTTCTAAAATAAGGAAATAATCTAACATGTTATTGATTTTTAATTATAATTTTCCCCACTTCTTTATAAGACTTCCCTATTTGCATGATCTAGTCATGTTTAAAAGTCAACTTATTAAGCTTTAGACTGACTTTTAAACATTTTTCTCTCCTGACCCTGGAATATTTATCAGAGCTGATAATGTATGTTTGTGATTATACTTTTATCAAAACTGCTTTAAAAATCTCTAATTTATTATAGTCCACTGCTAACATCTCTCCTGGATAATTGAACTTTTATTTCATGCAGGAGATATATGAAATAATAGGTAGGGGCAATATAAATCTCTCACAACTAAATGATAATATAAATTGGTAATAAAGATATATTCAATCATATTTTCTAAATAAATTGGAGATATTTAATATCAAAACTAGATGAGAATATAGTCTTTGTATCTTTCAAGAGAGCAGACTCTTATAAGTGACAAAAGCATGATAATTATAATCAAATCACAGTGCAAAAAAGTCTTATTTTTTATGCTGTCGAAATGAATACTCACAGAGCCCTGAATTATATGAGTACAAAAGGAAATCAAGAACCGAGCAAATCTGGTCCCATAAAATATGCAAAGATGAATGCTCTCTGGCATTATTTCTGTACCAGGCATGCTTATACATCAGATTGATACCCAAAAGGAAATGGTTTCACTTTCTTTTCAGAGTAGGAAAGATATTAACGAGATAGTTTCATTCTTTGAAACTATAAAGACAAAGCACTGATATCCAGTAACCAAATTTATTTTCATAAAGGTGAGATTTTGTTCAGGATAGTCCTCTATGAGAACAAATACAACATGTTATGGTTTATTGTCTGATTTTACGTATTTTACCTTTAAAAATATGGTCAGAAAGACAGAAGACTGGCCATTCATCCTGAGTGACTGACAACCTCGAGGTAATAATAGCACATTCTGGTTGCCCCGTCTAGTTTAGTGATTCACCGATTCATTCACAGTTCATTTACAAAATATACGTCATACTGCCCCAGTTACTGGGTTACGGTAATATAAAGAACTAGTGAAACAGTTTTCAGAAATAAAATCCACATTATAGTTTTTGTTCTCTATTTATATTTTCTTGCTGTTTAGTTTGTCAAACAAATACGATGAAGTCAGTGCTTCTGTGTTTAAGAATGCATCTCAGCTTAATCCACACTAAGAAGTGTCAGTGCCCGTGACACCTTCCTCTTTCTTTCCAAACATCATATCCCTTTATGAATGGCATTTCATAGACTTTATGATCCCAATCCTGACAGCATCCAATAATGTCTCTGGTCACACAGCAGGTGGGAGCATCTGGTCTCCCCTCATCTGAGGTTTAAATCATTAACGGGAACATTGACCTCAGGCCCTGTGTAAGTGTTGCAGGTTAAGTATATTTCGATGAGGCCTGTGTGTTCCCAAGTTATGTTAGAAAGGCATATTATTTTCAGGTTTTGGTTGCTTATGCAACAGAAAATTATTGAACAGAATGTGTCTGGCTTAATTTAAACTGAGAGTCTTTTTCCAGTTATCTGTAGTAGTAGAGGTTAATGAAAGTTATATTAAGGTGATACCATAATTATGATAATCATCCTTTGAAGGAGAATGAGGAAAGGCATTAAAAATATAAAGTTGTAGGGGTGCCTGGGTGGCTCAGTCAGTTAAGTGTCTGACTTCAACTCAGGTCATGATCCTGGGGTCCTGGGATCAAGCCCCACGTCAGGTTCCCTGCTCAGTAGGGAGTCTGCTTCTTCCTCTCCCTCTGCCTCTCCCTTTCCCCACCACTCATGCTTGTTCTCTCTCTCAAATAAATAAATAAAATCTTTGAAAAAAAAGTTGTAGGATGGGATATTATGAATACAATTTAATATATTATTTAATAATAATAATGGTAATGCCTAATGATGTTTCAGAAGGTTTTATTTTTTTATTGTTTTTAATTTTAATTCCAGTAGACTCAACATACAGTGTTATATTAGTACAATATAGTGATTCAACACTGCTATGCATTACTCCATGCTCACCTTGATAAGTATGCTCTTCATCCCCTTCACTGATTTCATCCATCCCCCTCCATCTCGCTTTTGCTCTATTTTAAATGAATACCCTCAGTTAAAGTTATTTTTTTTTCAATAAGAACATTTTTTACTTGAAGCATACACCAAACCAAAGCACTAAAGAGCTATGCCAAATTTCTAAGCCATAGTTAATCTTCCCTGCAGTCCCTGTACTGGGATTTCACGATAAAGAGAACAGTGTGTGCCCACTGGGTATTTGGTTTACTGCACCAAACCATCTGGTTTTCTGGAAGACTCTTAGATCCATACAGCTCCTGAAACTACAAGCAAGTTATTGTATGTGTATATTTAATCCATGCCAGTGCATAAATACTGCACCATTCAGAGAAGTTCATGATCATAATCTCAGGAACTGCAAGGGGTTATGTAGCAATTCTGATCTGAATAGCAGATCATTTGACATTTTTAGACTAACAGGCTTTGGAGTTAGAGGACTGGAATTTAGTTCAATATCTGCTGCTCCCCTGCTATTAGGTTGAGCAAATTATTAACCAGTTTCATCCTTTGTGAAAAAGGATCTATATGGGTATACCACATAATGTTATGAGGATTAAATGAGGTAATGCCAGTAAAACTCTTAGGACAGTCTTGACACAGAGCAGGTCTTCAGTAAATGATAGTGGTAATGGTGCTCATAATGGTAGAGGGGAAAAGGAAAGGAAAGAGAAGCTGGAGAGAGCATTGGTAATAGAAATTAGGTTTCGTGGGCAATTTAAAGAATTCCCAAATAGAGGGAGCTGGCTGAAAACAATTACTTAATAACATTATGCATACCACTCACTAGTATAGAAATGTTACAAATACATTTCATTTTATCCTCTCAGCAGCCCTAGAAGGCAAGGTGATAGATAAAATTCTTACTTTAAACATGAGAAAGCTTATACTTAAAGTACTTAGCCCAAAGTTAGACAACGCATTAACTGAGCTAGGTGTCAATGAGGGAAAACCAGGACTCGCGTGACTGTCAGTCTTCTCAGCAGTCCACCATGCAGTAGCTGTCCCTTCCCAGGCCTCCAGAGACTTTGAAAGAGACCACACACACACACACACACACACACACACACACACACACACACACTCACACAGGTAGGCATCCAGTTTATATGTGTTCCTTCTTTTCCAGAGTGATAAACCAGAGTGGAACTGAACTTGAACTCTTCACAGAATGCTATTGCTACATCATACTGACCTCCAGATACATGGTCATAATAACCAATGCAAGAGGGTACAAGGCGTGAGGCACTGATGTGGCTAAGGAGCCTGGGAACTCATGCCAGTTCTAATATCCACCCCATAGATCCCGACTTGCCATTTGAGAACTATCTACTTATCTCTGGAAAGTATTTTTTTTAAATATTTTATTTATTTATTTGAGAGAGAGAATGAGAAAGAGAGAGAGAGAGCATGAGATGGGGGAGGGTCAGAGGGAGAATCAGGCTCCCTCCTGAGCAGGGAGCCCAATGCGGGACTCAATCCCAGGACTCCAGGATCATGACCTTAGCTGAAGGCAGATGCTTAGCCGACTGAGCCACCCAGATGTCCATCTCCTGAAGTATTTAATCTTTTCATTGCTAACTAGTCATAGACATCTCCCTCCCCATTTCAGCTATCCCATGCTTTAAATTGTTTTGAGTACAGTAAAGGTGAAAATATGTTGTACTGGGTCTTTCCATCTTATGGATAAAGAACCTGGGTCTAAGCAGAAACTGAAAAGAACTTGTTGTGGAGGTAATCTACAAATTGTCTCTCCTCCAAAACACCAAGTTTTACTCCTTGCTCTGGCCAGTGCTTCCTTTCCACTGTGCTCCATTATCCAGTGTAATAAAATGCATATTTAAATTTCCATAGCATTATTTTGATGTAGAGCAAGCCTATGTTTTACTCTCAGCCATCAAGGTAAATATTAATGACCCCAGGAAAAAAAACTGTGCAGCTGTGTGTATTTTGATGTTCTGCAGTATCAGACACTTTACAGTTTTTTCTTATAAAAATAAAGCCCTTGTGTGAGGAAGACTAAAATTGTACTTAAGACCAAACATAACCATAAAATGGTTTATCTAAAGGTTTGTAGCTATTTATGCTTTATCATGCTGGTGGGCTATTTTTCGTCAAACCAGCTAATTTCTTGTTTAGGAAGGAAATTTGACATCTGTTCTGTTCAGCCAAGCATGCCCGGAAGCCTGAGGGGTGTAGCTGCACCCCCATCTTTAGTACCACACTCCCGGGTTGGAATTAAATAGGGAAGAGGAGGGAAGGGGAGATATGGAAACTGCAGTTGACCCTTAAGCAGTGCAGGTTCGAGCTGTGTGGCCCCACTTACATGCAGAGTTTAACGGGATGGTACTGGAAATGCAGTTTCTCTTCCTTACGATTTTCCAAAGAGCATTTTTTTCTGTCTCGCTTACTTTATTGCAGAAATACGGCATATAATACACATCACATACAAAAGATATGTTCACCGACTGTTTATGTTATCAGTAAGGCTTCCAGTCAACAGCAGGTGATTGGTAGTTAACTTTGGGGGGAGTTAAAAGTTATCTGTGGATTGTTAACCATGCGAGGGTCAGTGCCCCAAACCTCCACGTTGTTTAGGGGCCAACTATATCCCTGGGGGAGCAAATTGCTGGAAACCTTTGAGAACAAAAAGGACACCAGACACGTGGTATATTGCAAATGTGTTCCCACACTGCAGCCTCCCTCCTTCCGTATTTTTCCTCTTTCCTACTGTCTCTTCCGCCCCATTCCCAGTGTTCAGTGACTGGCTCCACAATCTGACTCTCTCTAGTTGCCCTTCAAAGTTTTCCTCCGAGGAATATTTTCCTATATGAGATTTTTGTTTCTCCTTACTACTTTTCTACTATTGTTCATTATCATCATCATTTCTTTGCCCAAGTAAATTGTTTCTCTCTCTGCTAAGGTTAGTCTGCTCCTGTAAAGACAAAGACTGTATATTTGTGACCATAAGATACCTAAAAAATGATCTCAAGTGATTTTTGAGGGGCAAGCCTGAAAAGTGATGATAGCTGAAAGGCAGAGGGAGAAACCCGAAGCTTCAAATCCATGCCCTAGCCTGTGTTTTATCTGGGCTTCAGACCTGCAAATAATATTGCCCAAGGAATACTTCTACTTGGATGTCCCTTAGGCACTTAAAACACTAGCATCTTTCCCTATAAATTCTCCCTTCCCCACAGTTCCCCCAATTCAGTGAATGAAACCACCAACTAGCCAGGGGCCCAGCCAGAAAATTGAACATCACTCTTGATTCTTCCAAAAAATCACCAGGATGTTTCAATCCCAACATTTAAATATCTTATAAATCCCCACAATTCTCAACCTCCTACCCCACCCCTTTCATTTAGGCAACCACCATTTCTTACTGGATTATTACAAAAAGCTCTTAACTGGGCTCCTGAATTTTTTAGTCTTAGCCCTTCTGTTGACTTTACATACTGGATCCAGAATAGTCTTTTTAAAGCATGAAATATCCATTTAGTTTCTTAAAATTCTGGCCTCTGAGGTTAAAGTTTAAACTCCTCACTGAGCCTATATGATCTGGCCCCTGTGTGTCTCTGACCTTCTTCCATACTCTCTTCACATTATCAGTCCAACCAGGCTGAACTTCCTTCAGATCCTCAAACACACCGCACTCTCTTCTTGGGCCTCTGGGTCTTTATGATTATTTTTACACACACACACACACACACACACACACACACACACACACACCTGCCCACATGAATGCCCTGATTTTCTTCTGGAAAACTTTTCCTTATTCCCCAAATTTGATTTAGGTGCTTCTTGGTACTCTCATCATCCTTGTTACATCCATTCCAAATTATATTACTTTTAATATTGTATTTTAATTCCCTAGTCACTTTTTTTGTTTTGCATTTTCCATGAAGCTGGAAGATCAACAAGAGCAAAGACCACAATTGTATCTTTTTTAGATCAGTATTTCTTAAGCATGTGCTGTGATCTACGTGTTTTCTAACATTCTCAACAACTCTGTGAGATAGGTACTATTTTTAACCCTGTTTGACAGAGAAGAACCAGAGGCACAGAAACATTAACTAGCTTATCTTATATTATACAGCTAATTAAGTGAGTTGAGATTCTTCCTCAGGCAGTCTGGCTCTGGTGCCTGTAGCTTTAATAATTTTGTAAACTTCCTGTATTATTTATTGTTATATATCCAGTGCCTAGCCTAGTGCCAGACATTAACAGGTGCTCAGAATAGATGTGTTGAATTACAAATTTCCACCAAGTATTGGAGTTAAGACAGCCAAACCAGGGGAGAATGGTATCCTGCAAGAGATATCAAAAAAAAGCCAAGAAAAGCAATTTGGGGATTAAGTAAGTAGGAAAACCAAGAGGTCTTAGTAGATCAGGATGGATGTGAGGATCCAAGGAGACTGTAAAGAACCCTGAAGAGCTAAAGGCACTAACCATTGCAGAGTCATACCTATGTGACAATATCTAGCTTCTTTTTATTCTATAAGCAAACCACCTTTGAAAATAAATGTTGATGCTAATCTAGAAGGGGGGAGTGATACAAGCAGCAAGAGAGCAGGGCCAGGGAAATGAAGGTCGATTTGAGCTATGCTGATGTCTGTCACGGATGCAAAGGTAGGACATGCACGTGCGTGAGTGACATTTTACCAAGAAGACAAGGTCACCCGTGCAAAGCATTGTCTGTCATGATAGTGACTACTGTGTGGAACTGAAGACAATAAATGTTGCATTAAAGAACAAATTTCAGTATAATCACAAATATGTCATGCAGACATGTTCTAAATAAGAAGATTTTACTTAATCCAGGGGAGGAAAAAAAGTCTTCTCTTGTGGTCAACCACTCAGGCATGTGAAGAGAATGAACACATCAAGGGCAGCAAGGGCCACTGAACAAATTTGTGGGGCACAGAGGAGTAGCCTAGGAGAATTCTTGTGCTTTTAGCAACTGGGAAGCAATTTACTCTCAGTGGCTAGATTTAATGCAGTGATTAACAGTAATATGTCCTCCTCCTTCCTAATAATATTTACAATTAACTGTGGGTTTTGTGATGCTTCTTTTTAGAGTGCCCATTTGGTTACTGCAGAAATGGTGGGAATTGTGTAGTGGAGAAGAACGGTCCTGTGTGTCGGTAAGGAGCATTGTCTACTTTTTCTTTGAACAGTTATTGCCATTGGCTTACTTATTTTTCTCGAAGCTGATATAATACACCAATGAACACGAGGTTACTGAGGCAAAAATAGTGGATAATGGCCCTTTTTGCATTTGTCTGTCTGAGTAAGAGAAAGGAAGATGCGAGTATATTTTAGAAAAAAGATTGCAATTATTTAACATGATTTTATGTCTTAACATTTTATATTATATAGGACATAGTTTTAATACTCATTCGTTCTTATTTTTAATATTTATATCAGGTTATAAAAATATTTTTTAAATGGGTGTCATCCTATTTCAGATGAACTTAGTGTCTGTATTTCCTTATTCCCTTTTTATTTCACATTTCATATTTCTCTTTTCTAACAACAAAGGATAAAATTAATTCATAAATAAGACCTTTTTCTAGTTTATGCAATGGATGTTTATGAGTAGCCAAAGTTAAGGTACAGATAAGGAATACATTTGCATACTTAAAGCAAAAATAAACGAAAACAGTCCTTGTGATTTCTTTGGGGAATTATTTATATTGCATATCAAAGATTGCTTGATTTTTTCCCTCACCCTTTAGGGAATTGTGCAAAACAGTTTCATAAATTCCAAAGGAAATGATGCATATTCCATTATATTTGTGTTTATGACTTTTTAATCTAGCAGACCAATGGATATAGTGCTTTGCTTATTAGAGAACGGATTGTAGGATGATACTCAAGTCATAACAAAACACATAGAAGTATCTGGAAAACACTGATTGATATTTGTTTAAATACTTATATCCCTCTGAGTCAACACTTGTATTTTAGGAAAAGTTGTTTATCCCTTTAAAAGCAAAAATCTCTACCGATTAACACAACAAAAATTTTTTTATGATGAGATATGTTTAGACACTGTTTTAACATTGTTGAAAGAGAATATTAATGGGTTTCTCTAAGTGTTTTGTCTATTTCATTACATAATTTATTTCACAACATCTCAACAGAATTGTACTTTCCCCTGTACCAGTTTCCATGGAAATTAATTTGTCACAAACTAAGTTGATGGAAAGACAGGATGCATAGTATTAATTTCTAAAAGTCTCCTGAAAGAAGTTGAGAATGATGCCATAAATAATGTCTATCGAATGTCAGCTGAGTGGATAATGTTGTTTAGTGTCAGCTATTTACAGTAAGGAGGTTTGCATTTTTGTCTTCTCTAGTGCTGGCAAGAAAGCTCTCTGGACTGTAGCTAGTCTCAGCTAAGCAAACAGAGTTTTGCATTCTTGGCAATGTCCTCTGGTACTTAAATAAACTTTAAAAATGGAAATACAGATGGTGACGTCTGAAATGTGTTTCTCTCACATGAGAAAACTCTAACATGGGGGAGAAGATGCAATGGGAGGATTAAGAGGCAAAGGGACCAAAGGAAGGAAATCAGTGTAGCAAAATGTAGAAAAAATTCATTAATCAAACATTTTAAAATAGTATTTTTGATGTAAATAATACTTTTCAAATAGTGAAATAACTAATCACCACCAGCATAAACAAATGTTTGGAATTAGTGTTCTTTTCAACATAGGTGTGAAAAATGACTTGAGGTTTTTTTCATATTATAATATGGCATTTTCGTCATTCAAATTCTAATTACTTTAAAACCGTGAACTGCAAAAGTAACCATATGTATATTATAATAAACTTTTAGAAGGCATTACAGCAGTGTATCGGGCAAAAAGTAGAAACCCCAACATCTAAATCCCACTCTGTATTATTATGGTTTCTGTCCACCTAAATATGGTTTCCCTTTCACCAACACAGGTACACACACAAGCACACATTTGTTTCTTACAGAAATATGAATTATACTTTACACATTCACTTTGCACCTTGTTTATGTTTTTTTTTTCTTTTCTCTTTGTAAAATATTGTGCTGTTGTTCCATGTCGGTACGTATGGCTCTAGATCCATCACTTGCCAGCTGTGTAGTGTTGAGCAAATTTCTCAATCTAATGTGTCCAGCTCCTTGTCTGGCAAACTGGAGAAGATAATAGCACCTACTTCATAGGGTAGTTGTGAGACTCGAAGGGGTTAACATATGTGAGACACTCGGTACCCTATCTGACATACAGAAGATACTATAGGAAAGCTTAGCCATCGGAATATTATATCATCCCTTTTTATGCTGTGTAGTCTACAATATTTAATGTAGGGTCCATCATTTAAATAACCTCATTACTCCTATTAATGGCTGTTTAGTTTCTTTCTTAAATATTTGCTTTCACAAATAATCTTGCAACATCCATCCTTTGACTTGTACTTGCACAATTCTTTAAGCACAACATATCTTACTGAAATGCAAAATAACAATGTAAATTATCTCTAGTTGCATTTAGTATCAAATTCATTTCCAATGGAATTTTGTATCCAGGTCACCTGTCACATAGGTATTCTTTTTTGGATTTAAGGTTAAACGAGAGTGGCTTTAGAATGCAAAGTTTTAGAGTAAATATAAAGCACTATGGAAAGATGTTGGCTTTATGTCAAACCCCTGTCATTCGCAAGTGTGAGAATTCAAGGTCTCTGTCACTCAAAGAGGTAAGGACAGAACCAAAGCCCATCTCTTAGCTGGGCATTGTGAATATAAGAACTTCATGGTATCAAAAAGGAGGCCTATCACCAGAGCCTTTGGGTTTTCTCTTGGGATCTAAGGTGCTTTGAGAAAGGACCTTCAGTTTTCACCTGTGATCCTAGAGAAGAGAGACTTAAAAAAAAAAAAAAAAAAAAGGTCATTTGGGTTGTTGGAAGTTTATAATTATCCACAAGCATAAACACTACTAGGTGAACGAACCATGGTTTTCCATTACTTGAGGACCACCACCATATCTGAGGGCTGAAGAAGCAAATCATGAGCCAAAATAGGGAAATTATTCCTCACCTAAGGAGGCTTGGTTATTATATTACTTTGATATATCAATCTGTTTCTTTGAAAAATAGATTGAGCTATGTAATATAAATTCCAAAGGGCAGGAAAGAGGTTACAAAGAAAAAAAAATCAATTCATCAAGGCTAAAAGAAAGAAATAGGAAACAGTATCAAATTAATGCATATATAATTATATATATATATAGATAAATTTATTATATATACATTATATATTATATATTTCATAGATATGTACGTTAGTGAAGGTAGGCAGAAAAATATCAAAGCTTGGGTTAATTTATAGATTTTTGAATACAATTTATCAACAGCTACCCTATCCCACTACATTCCACATTCTTAAATTCATTTGCCAATAAGACACAAAAGTTCATTTGGGTGTCTCATGGGCATTACAGATTTAACATGTCCAAAAAGACCTGTTGCCTGGGCAGGGCATATTCTTCTCTTTCTCTCAGATTTGCACACACTGTTCCCTCTACTTAGAATTTTATTTTTCTACCTTACATGCCCAAAAGATGCCTTTTAATCCTTTAGATCCAATATAAATGGCAATTTTTCTGGGAAGCCTTTCCCAGACCAACCAGAGAGAATGCCTCACTCCTCCTTCTCGGCTCCTCTATTGCTTCCCTCATTCTGTTATTTTACAAGTACTGGTTTTACTAAACTACCTATTGAAACCTGTCCTATCCTATGAAGAAATATATTTCCAATTAAAACTTTATTCTTTATGACTATCAAAATTTATTTTCAATTTTTACTAGTTTTTTTCGTAAGGATAACTCTTGGACAATTATAGTCACTGAAAATTAAAAAAAAAACTATGTTCATATTTTTGGTGCAGAAAAGATTGAAAACATAATCAAAGGCTTTGAAGTATAAACTGTTTTAAATTAGGATAAATATTTGCTAGAAAGGGGTCAAAATATCAGTTTAAGGAGGAAAATGGTCAATTGGAATTTCTAACTGTTAAAGACAGAGTATGTGGGCAACATTTTGAAGACCATTGTCCTAGAAAATGAGTCATATTTTCCACACCTTTTCATGGCTAGGACCGAAACACACACTTGACATTGTAAGAGCTATTTGAATAATACACTGAATGAAGTATAAATGAATGAATACAAATGTAAAGTCCTGAAATTTCAAGGAAAAGTATCCGTACTTTTAAATATGTTCCTAAAATGTATTAAGATATGAGCAAATGACCTACCATAGTCCAAACTGCCAATCACAAAGGAGACGTTGGGTACTTTGTAGGCAGCAAGCAGTGTATTGAGTGAGAATATGATATGCTCATAATACTGAAAACAAAAATCACTCCCGTTTGTAGGACAGAACAGATACCAAAATAGAAAAATATTCATTAAAGAAACTCTACTTTGCTACAATGACAGGAGAGGGTGCTCTTAAACTAGGAATCTTATAAACTACCTCAACTCTTCAACCGTGGGCTTGAAATGAAGAGAGAAGTGCAATTTTCTGTCTAAAAAACCACTGTTTAAAATAAAATTCAGCTTATGAACACTCTCCTTCTCCCCATCAAAAACAAAACAAAACAAACAAAAACAAAGAAACATGAAGCAAAAAAGAAAGTACTCCAAGACCCTGACTCCAAACTGAATTAAATATTAATTCAGTTAAATTTAGGGACATGGGGGGTGGGGAGTAAAACTTAATTGAGATTTTAAAGTCTAAGTACAATTGGATAACAAAACAATAAGAATTAAATAAGAATTGATTGAAGCCAGGAAGGAAATGAAATAGAAAAGAAAGACTAAATTATAACCATTCTCCCAAGAGAGGATAGATTCAAATTAAATCTTTTAAAGAATTCTGAACAAAGTTCGGAAAATAACCAAGGGAACAAAAAGGAGATATAGTACATAATTCAAAGAGAAAGTAGTTGAAGTGGAAGATAAAGAACATGTATATAATTGGAGTCCCTAAAGAGGAAAATAAAACAATGGAATGGAACTAATATTTAAAACTCTAATCCAAGAAAACTTTGAGAAATGAAAGAAGAATGAATTTACATGATGAAAGGGCCAGAAATTACCTGGGAAATTTGACACAAAGCCAGAAACTCCAAGACATATCCTAATAAAAATATGGGACTTCAAAATGAAGAAAAATATACTCCTTCAAGAATGAGAGGGACAGGTGTTTTGCCTAATATTATCTATCTACACACACACACACACACACACACATATATATAAAGACTCTCCTCATGTGTCTCCTCATCGCCTCTAGGGAAAAAGACCAAATAATTAGTCTAGTATTAGACTTCTGAAAGCAAAGAAACAAAGAAACCCATTGTGATTGTCTCCAGAGTTGCAAAAAAAGTCTTTGACAAAATTCAGTTATCATTCCTGATTTTTTTTTTAAAAGGCAATAAGGAAAATATGAACTGGTATCCAACTGATATAAATCCTTATTAAACTCAGCATCTTATTGATAGAGAATTATGAGAGACATTACCATTAAGATTGGGAACAAAGGCACACATGACCCCTGTGTTCACTGATACTTAATACCAAATGAGAGGTAGTAGGCAATACCATTTGACCAAAAATAAAAAAAAAAAAGCATAAGAATTAATAAAGGGGTCTGGGTGGCTCAGTCAGTTAAGCGTCTGACTCTTGATTTCGGTTCAGGTCGTGATCTCGGAGTCATGGGATCGAGCCCCGCATCAGGCTCCGAGCTCAGGGTGGAGTCTGCTTGAGATTCTTTGTCAAAAAAAAAAAAAAAAAAAATTAATAAAGAAGTTAAATTATCATGATAGTATCTCAGGAGAACCCTAGGAAATTATCATAAAAAGTTATTAAAAAATTAAAAACAATTCAGTAAGGTAGGGGGAGATAAAATTAGCATTCAGAGATGACTGTGCATGTACACAAACAAAACTAGAGGGGCAAAGGAAAAGAAAACGTATTCACAATAAAAACAGAAAAGATAAAATATTTAGGAATAAATTTAATAAAATAAAACCACACCTCTATGATAAAAACAATCCCCAAAGACTTGAACAAGTAGAAACATATTTTCTCTTCTGAAGAGCTGGCTCAAAATAGAAAGGATCTTAGTTCTTCCTACGTTAATCTATGTATTTAATGCAATTCCAACAAAAATACCCACAAGCTTTTTGTGGGGTTAAACAATTAGATATTAAAGTTCATATGGAAAATGAACATGGGACTGGCTGGTTAAACACGGAAAAACATAAGCTATTGGGGGCTGAGGAGCCCGACTAGTATAAATGGAATAAAGCTCTTATTGTTAAAGCAATGTGGTACAGACACTTGAAAGACATTTCAGGTGAATGAAATAGAACATCTAGAAATATATTCAAGTGCATATGAAAATTTAGTAAATGATAAAAATGGCATCTCAAATCACTGGACAGGATGCACTTTTCAATAAGAAATGTCAGTGCAACTAGTTAGCTATTTGGAAAAAGATAAAATTAGAACCATGCATCACACCATACACACATAAAAATAATCTTCAGGTGGAGCAGAATGCAAGGTGAAACCATACACATACTAGAGAAATACATGGTAAATTTCTCTATACTCTGGATGTAAGAAAATGCTTTTTTCAATGACTCAAGCCCAAATGCAATCAAAGACAAAACCGATAAATTTACATAAAAATTTGATTAAAAATAATATTTTGCATGATACAAAAATACCATAAGCAATATCAGAAGGCAAATGGCAACCCGAAAGGAAATGCTTATATCATAAATCTCAGAAGAAGGAAATATCCCTAATACTTAAAGAACTATTTCAAGATATGGGAAAAGACCAAACATCATATTAAAAAAACTGATAATTATTATATAAAATGATGATCAAACATATCAAAAAAATTCAACTCCACAACAGAAAGGCAAATTTAAATGATACTAACATGCTTTTTCTCACCTCTCTGATGAGCAACATATTCTATTAGTAAGGATGTGAAGAAACAAGCATTTTGCTAGCGGAAATGGAAATTGGTATAATTTCTATGGAGGTGATTTTGGCAATATCTAAAAAAAACTATATATCCATATACTTTTTACCTAGCAGTTCCACTTCTAGAATTTATACTGGTGGTACAACTCCAACACTATAAGAATAAAGAGTAACAAAGTTACTCACTGTAGCATTCTTATAATTTCAAAATATTGGAAGCAACCTAAATGTCTACATATAAGAGAGTGGTTGAATAAGCTATGGCATATCCACACAGTGGGGTATACCTGGAATATGGAACGGTTAAAGAGTGTCCCTTTAGCCAGGTGTAGAAAGGTGTTGTGGGGGGCAGCATAAAGGAAAATGAAGAAATACAGAATAGTTACTGGAACTATCCTGTAGTTCTTTCATTTGACTCAAATGTTACAAATCTGGAGAGTAGGGGCACCTGGGTGGCTCAGATGGTTAAATGTCTGCCTTGGGCTTAGGTCGTGATCTCCAGGTCCTGGGATGGAGCCCCACCTCAGACTCCCGGCTCAGCAGGGAGTCTGCTTCTCCCTCTGCCTCTCCCCCCTGCTCATGTTCGCACTCTCTCTCTCTCTCTCTCTCTCAAATGAGTAAATAAAAATCTTAAGAAAAAGTCTGGATGTTATTGTTGATAATAACATGTCAGAACCTCTTAAGTGTTTGACATGTCTTTGGCCTTCACATAAACCTATAAGGCAGATGATTATGTACTAATTTAGCAGTTAATGAAATGAGATTTAGTGGAATGAACTTAAGTAATTTTCCCAGACACAAAAAGCAAGAAAATGGTGGATTTCGGGGTGCCTAGATGGCTCAGTTGGTTAAGCGTCTGCCTTCAGCTCAGGTCACAATCCCAGATGGAGCCCTGTGTTGGGCTCCCTGCTTGGTGGGGAGTCTGCATCTCCCTCTCCCTCTGCCACTCCACCTGCTTGTGCTCTCTCTCTCAAATAAATAAATAAAATCTTAAAAAAAAAAAAAAAAAAAAAGAAAGAAAATGGTAGAATTCAGATTCTTTTGCCCAAGGTCTATACTCCTAGGTTATCAACCACTGTGGCACGTTTCCTCTTTGGAGATTTGACTAGGTGGCTCATGATTCTATGATTGCAAGATTCTATGAGTAGAGATATGAATCAAATGCCTACAGAAAATCTAGACTAGGCTTTATTTGCACTTGGCTATTTGCTGCTTTTTTTAAACACACTATGCGCTTTTATTCCTGTGGGCATTCATGTCATTACTTTTTGCCCATTTTATACCTTCCCACCTAGACTACTTGAAAAAAAAACTCTAGATTCATCTTTTATGTCCCAACCTGTGTAGAACCTCCTCTCTAGAACTCTCTCTGAACCCACATTCATGTGAGTCATAGCCTGTGTGCAATGTACAAAAAAAGACTGGAATATGAATCTAAAAACAGGTAAACCGGAGTTTAGGTATGAACTCCATCCACCACTTACTAATGCCATGACTTTGAATAAATGACTTTAACCTTTTTCTAAGGGGGAAGGGGAAAATGGATATTCACTAAGAAACTAACATCCTCTGCCACCATGGAGCTGTGAACTGAAAAGGGCTTCTGTGTTCCTGAAATGTATAATTCATATGTGTTTTATTTACTTAAGAGCATTTTTTTAAATGTTGTATCTAAATGGAAAGCATTAGTAATCTGTTCGCCAATTTCTTACTTAACATCATCAAAATCATCTCCATAGCAACCAACAATAGTTCTTTATGAGGTGGAATACAGAACAAACCATCAAAATTTAAGATCATGGCCTCTGTTGTTATTTTTTCAAACACAGTATTCAAGCACTAAGGACTAACAAATATTCATAATAAACTTACATGTTTTATAAATGAAAATCATTTCAAAATTTTAAAAAGTCAATTTAAAGAGGAGGGCATTTAGATATCTTTTATGCTATAAACTTGAAAGGCCATGCGGGTGTCTGTTTTTCAAATCCAACACATGGAAGAAATGATTTTCTGGTTAAATATAAATTACCAAAATTGTCCCCAGGAAGAAGAGGTATTAAAGTTGAGTAGATTGAACGACACAGTAGAAATTTGAAAAGTCAAAGATGTAGTCCCTCTCTTCCAAAAATTAAATGTGTCTATCTACTTAAAAAAACAAAACAAAACAAAAAAAACAACTAAAAGCATTTCTCTTAAAACCAGGAATAAAAAAAATAATGGTCTGTTAGCAACTGGGATTATTCTATTTGCTCAAGAGGTTTTAACCAAAGAAAGAAGCACAAAGAAGTAAGAGTTAAACATATTGAAGAAGAAGAAACACAAATATTATTGCAGATATTCACAGCCTATTATAATATATGCAGGCCTGCATTTAACAGTACATGTTGAAGACCCATATACAGAAAACTGCAGAGCTCACGTGAGGAATGCTCAAGGACCTGATTACATAGCCAGGAAAAAGAAATGCATGAACTTACTTTCTAGAATTAGCAATATTCAATAGTATACAAATGACAGCCAAAGAACATTTTCAGTGTTCTAGATTTTTGTTGGTTTTTCAGGCCAGTGGATTTTAACGGCCACCTGGAAACATAAATATAATATTTAAAAGCAAAATTAAGAATTGATATTTGTTGTACTTGGTATTAAAGTATGCTATAAAGTCCTGGTAATATATAATGGGGAGCCAGGACAGAAATACACAAATAGGCTATTGCAAAAGCATAAAGATTCTACAAATAGATTAGTGTAGCTATGTGAAATCAGGATAAAATAGGCAGCATTTCAAGTTGATGAGAATGGATGGATTGGACTAGTAATAACTGGTATTAGAACAATTGGTTAGCCATTTATTTAGAATATAAATTATTATTGACATTTTACACAATGAATTAATTCCAGATTTAATAAAGGTATGGACAGGGTAAAATTATAAAAACTTTTAGAGAGAATATAGAATAAAAGACCGGTTTTAAATCCTGAAGTATGGAAGCCACTTATAAGTTTATTAGCAGCCATAAGACAAAAGATGAACAAATTTGAAAATGTGATCACATGGATAGTTCTCAAACAGAATTAAAACTGCAGTATGGTGAAAGACATCATATGTATGTATATACACACACATATGTGTATATATATGATGTCTTTTTTTAATAACACGATAACAGGCCACAAGAAAGCTATACAGTATATACTATAGACAAGGATTAATTATTATATTAATTATCTATATATAGTGTTCCCTCAAAGCAATAAAAATTATGTAATAAACAACTAGACAAAGATTATTCACAGAAGAATGAATATAAATGTTAAACACACATCTGAAAAAAATTCAACATTCATTAATAGGTTAAGTGCAAAGTAAACCTTTGAAATCCCAGTTTTACTTATTAAAGTGACAAAAAAATTAGTAATATCCACTATTTGTGAGCATGTAGAAACACTGGCACTTTTATACATGGATTATATGAATATAATCTGTATATTTTAGGAAACTAAATATACAACAAAATATACAACATTTAGGGAAAGAAACTTCTAGGAAAGACAAAGTGAAAATACCCATTCAGGATTTTAATACTCATACTGTTTAACTCAGCAACCTCTGTCCTAGGAATCTAGCCTACTGACATATTAACAAGAAATATGAAGGTAAACATGCTGAAATTGGTATTTTATAGTACCATTTTTAAAAAAGATTTTATTTATTTGAGAGGGAGAGAGAGAGAGCATGCACATGTGGGGGGAGGGGCAGAGGGAGAGGGACAAGCAGACTCCCCGCTGAGCAGGGAACCCAAAGCCTGGCTGGATCCCAGGACCCCTGAGCCAAAAGCAGATGCTTAACTGACTGTGCTACCCAGGCGCCCTTATAGTACTGTTTTGAAAACAAATTTAAGTTCAAAACAGTGTAATGTGATCTTTTAAAACCAGTTTCTTTTAAAATGGAAAATATAAATCCTGACATAGAAAAGTATCTACATTGTTAGGTGAAAAATGCAAATTCCACAATAATATGCATATTAAAATTCTATGGGGGGGAGAAGATGTGTAAGTGTGAGTGTATATAAAAAATGAAAAACAAGTCTAGCAGTGTACACATCAAATTGTTAGGAGTTGTAAGTGACCTCTCTAGAAGGAAACTGGCTTTGGGAGATAGGGCAATTTCATATTTTAGTTTCTCCATTTTTATTTTAACAAATACTGTTTCTGTAACTTAGAAATGCATTTTTTTAAAAAGGCCTTTAAAACAGTTACAGTATTGAAAAAATAATAATATTGCTTACAGTAAAAGGCAGAGCCAACTGGCTGCTTTTAACAGTGTCTCCAAGATAAATGTGCCTGTCCCTTGGATTTTTTTCCCTTGTTGTCAGAAAGTATTACACACTTTCTGCCTTGTGCAGAGCCAAACAAGCCAGACAGACTAGGAATGTGATTGAAGATGAAGCAAATAACCTCTCTCACCAAACCTCCCTCCCTGCCTCACTCCCAAAGCTGGATCCTTCTCCAGTCACATATGCCAAAAGAGTCATGAAAATGAAAAGCACAGTAATACCTAATTTTCCTTCTCTGCCCCTTTCCCAGAAAGAAAGTGTTGTGATGTGTTTGTACACTTAACCGTAAAATTGTGTTTAGACTTTTCATGCCAGGCAAAGTTTTCACAGCTGAAAACTGCATTGCTTTGACAATTTGATGTAAGTGTCTCTTGAATGACCTGTTGACTCATCCAGGGAGGGCATTTCTGCAAGGAAGGACATGGCCCAGATTTCGTTTACTGGTCACTGGTGACAGGGATTTGTGATCCAGATATTTTCCAAAGTCTCTGGTATGACCTGACTGTTAAGTAGATATTTCTTTCCTCCTGGAAGAAAAGTGGTGGGTTATTTCTGGGGCAGTATCTAATGCCAAAGGACTTGCTTTAAAAGAGAGAACAAGAGATAGCTGTCTATATTATAAGGATTAGGAACTTGAAAAACCTCTCTACTTCACTGATCTTAAAAGAGCTGCATAGGAAAATGTTTCCTCTTAATCTACACAATTTTCATCAATTTTCCTAGCGTGTGCACAGCTGAGCTTTAATGGGATAGCAGTTGATTGGAGATGACATCTTTTCTTTCTTTGCCGTGTGTGCTGTGTGCATGTGTCCAACGTACTCTTGAAGGGGAGGGGGGAGGCACAGCCCAGGGGAGGCGCTCAGAGACCTGAGCCTTGAAGAATGCTGACAAAAAGTCATTCCTCAGAATGAATTTCACAGTTTCCCAAACCAGGCTCCCTAGTGGCACGGGAACTGCAGGCCATCCAGCTCTGCCCTGATCCTACATAGCTTTTCTTCCTGCTCAGCCAGCATGAGTTTAACTATGTCAGAGTAGAATCTTTTGTGCTGTTGCTAGGTGGCTGATCTCTGCCTTACAGAAGCAAGATCTAGCAAATGAGGTAGAACGTTTTGAACCTATCCCTCTTACTAGTGAAATGTTGACGGATCTAAGTAGTTCAATGCATTTTAATTTTGAAACCCCTGTGGGACTTTTCTTATCCTCTGAAAGCCCTAGTTTATGTTTGCCATTGCCTTAATCTGCTGTCCATCCATACCTCTGAGATGTAGGGCAGCTCTTTGTTTTCTTCATAGACATAGTTTATTTTCTTTATTTTCACTAGGAGGAAGAAGGAGGTAATGGAAATTATTTATGTCTTCAAGTTTAATATTAAATTATGACCATTCATGATCAGTGGCTAGATTTAATGTAATCTATAAATCTCTAGATCCATATTATCCTTCTGTTTACTATGTACATAAAAATAAAGAATTGTGAGAGACGTACATGCAAAAACTGGGAAATGTAACACAATACAGAAAAATAATTTTCTAGAAATTACAGTGATAGTGTTGATAGAACTTCTACTTGCCTTTTCATTCTCTATGTGTGGGGCAATAACTGAACATACAAAGGCATTGTAGCAAATGTCACAGGGGCAGCAAGAAAAAGATAAAAGGAGAGAACATGCATTTTGGTACTGAACAAAGAGAAATGCATTCCCTTTTGAATTTACTGCTTGAGGATCCAGAGTAAAACATATAAGATCACTTTACAGCAAATCTTTTCATTTTAGTATCATTACCATCTAACAGTGTTGAGGACTAAAGGGGCATGTTTTCTGAATATATACAGAGAACTCTAATTTTGGAATAAAGATCTTCTAATAATTGCATTTTTTACTTTGTATATGTGCTGCTGAAGAGAGCACTGCATTTTTTACTTTGTAGATAACATTGAAAAACACTATTTTCTTGTTAGAGTATCAGAATAAAAATGTGTTTAGTTTGAAAAAAAGACTTCAATATAGGAAATGAGGCTTTACATATATTATTCTTTTCCATTTTGTTGGAATTAAAAGTGATATTATAAGAAATTTCTCTGTAACAAGGTAAATTATAATGCATTGTATTTTCCTATTGGTTACATGTGCATTTTATGATGCTGAGGGAATAAAAGCTATGAAAATAAAAAGATACACATTGATAAATGGTATATATTATTTTTATAATATATTGTTCACGAGGATAAATCACCCTAGTGCACACATATATATCCATATTGACAAGTATTTTGCCAAGTTTCTTTGTTTTTTCTGGTAAAACATCACAATATATAAAACTTAATCATTGAAAATCAAGTTTAATGAAATACTGTGCGGTATAAGAAAAGGAAGACTAGACTTAGAAGTTCTGCCTTGACTATATTTAATACTTATATAGTAGAGTTAGTCAGGGACCCACAGGAAGGATAATTCACCCCAGATGGACAACATAACAGAACTTTCAAGAATACTTACTTTAATGATGGTACAGGCAATATTAAATTAGTGACAAGGGATGTTGAGACTCTAAGAGACTAGCAGCAGTAGAAAGCCTAAATTGGAGGGACAAGGGGTAGATCATGGATAACCATTTCCCAGTGAGAGCTGTGTGTGTGTGTTTGGGGAGGGGGAGTAGGTTCAAGCTGGAAGGGTAGTTGGGGAAGGCTGCAGCAACTGCCCAGGCAGAGAAGTTGCAGGAAACAGACAAAACATACTCAAATTTTCTCTCCTCCTACTGTCCAAGCTCCAGCTTCTGTCTTCCATTGGCTAAACCCAACAGAAAGCCGACAAAGGAACAGAGATAAGGATGCAGTCCTTAGCATTTTTCTCTCAGGCCACAGATTAGGGCATCCAAAGGGGTCTCAGTCAACCCATTGACCTGGGCAATTCTCTGAACCTCTCTCTATCTTAGTATGCGTATCAATTAGAAAGCCCATTCAGTTTCTAATAAAAGATACCTGGCTATAGTGAAATTAAAACCTAAAGTTAAATTATTTTTCTTATAAAAATCTAGAGATACATTATTTCACTTGTTCAAGAATGCCCAAACCAAATCTGTGCTTTTTTCCTGAGTTTGCAGTCTGGGCTGGTACTCCATCATAACCCCTTCCTAGACAACTCAAAACAAACAAACAAACAAACAAAAAACACAACAAACAAACAAAACCAGAAAGGAAAAGGGAGCTTAACCAGAATCTCACAAAACTATCTCTGCACATATCTCTTTTTCCTAAGAAATGTACTGTGACAAGTTATTTAGCGGAAGTTTGGAATAAGAGGTAAAGATCAATAAGAATATCAAGTTAAAAGAGACTCATTTTTAGACAGCTTGTGCAACATTGAGGCTATTAGAAGTGTTGAGGGAAGACTTTTGAGGGAGTTGATTTATGAAAATTTCTTGGCCATGCTGAGTCCCACCCTGTTCCTGAAGGAACAGCACAATGAGATTGGCTTCAAAGAGAATTCTCAGAGAGCACTGCTATAGTTCCTATAGTTGTTAAGAGCTCACAGAACTAGAGTTTGTCATGCATGTGAGACATCTGGAGATGCGTGGCGGTGGTGGCTCTTGCCCTACAGTGGGCAGGGGATGGTGGAACAGTAGCTGGGGCCTTGCCTCCCCTAGAAGTAGGTCAAAAGTACACAAATCCTGGAGACAATATTATACTCAATTAGTAATGTCACCCTGGTAGTTTTAAACAAACGAACAAACAAAAAATGTTTCACCAGAGTGGTTTTGCCAGAAGTTGAGGGGACCCCAAAGTAAAAGGACAAAACAGGCTTCTGAAAAATCCAAAGATTCTTTACACACTTGCTAGGCCCAGAGAACTGGAAGTGCAACTCAAGGAAGGATGTTCTTTATCTGCTTCCCAGATTCCAGTGACAGAGGGACCAGAAGCAGTGGGAGAGGAGGGGCTGAGGGAGAAAAAAAATGCCAAGTCAAGTGTTCCGGAAATGTGGCAACCATTCTAAAGCTGGTCCCTCCTAAGAGAAGGGAAGAAACACAGCCTTAAGTTTGGGGTTTTGATTATTACATAAGATTGAGCACTTAAATTACCAAAATGATGCTTTTATGACTTACAATGACCATCACCTTATTCATTTACTTAAACTGAGCAGGACACTCATGAGGCCTATTAGAATTTTTATTTATATGTAGTAGATTTAAAGACCATAGAAGACAAAATGGGTTTTATTGTTATTATATCCCAAAAGCCATGCTTATGCAATGTACAGGTTTAATAATTTTTCAGCTGGGCATTTTTCAGGGTTCTTCTGGTAAGGAAGAAGGAGAGAATGGATATGGCTAGGTGCTGAGAAGTCTCTTCCATAGAACTCATCTACAGTTTGAGTGGGACGAACTAGCCTGGGGTCCTCAAATATCACTGCACAGCTATAAAAAATAATAGGTCATAAAAAAGTAAGCTGTAAAAATTTGGTAAGAAGGGTTTGATTCCAGAGATTTATTTGGCTAAAGCCAAATAAAATGGACTATAGAAAGGACAAATTGGCTGGACATCTGACTCCTGTAGAAGAATTGGTACTAGATGTACTTCCAATTTGGTGGAACAACATATAAAACAAGGTATGCAAGCAAGATTCTGCACCCATGAAATCAGGATGGAAAAAACTGCAATTGTGGTGTTGATCTGTACCTTTTGTGAAGGAGAATGCCTGTCTCATAGCAAGAACACAGATTGCACTGCAACTAGTACTTGGCCCAAGCTACTGATGGGAGTAAGAACTGCATATTTGAGCTCTGTAGTATCATGCCAGCCCTGAAGCCTTGAAACACTAAGACTTGGACAATGGAGAACAACCTAAGAAAAGTAACCTAAAACCATTCCATGGGGGGAATCATGAGAGAGAATGCCAATTCAGGATGAGTTCACAAAATAAAGCTCCAAGGCAATAAGAAACTCTAATGATAAAAAAGACAGTAAGCAAAATCAACAGGAAGTATAATCCTAGTGAAATAAAAATTTTAAAAAGCAATTTAAAATATGTTTAAAATAGGTATGTTAAAGATCCTCAAAAATCTAAAGGAAGAAATACAATCCATAAAATGTAAAAGAATTTTTTTAAGTAATTAGGCAGTTACAATTTTTTAAAAATTGGACTAAGAAGTAATCGTGGAAATTTAAAATAGAATCTAAGTTGAACACAATTGAAGAGAGAATTAATAAATCAGAAGATATTTTAAAAATGATTCAGAATATAACACAAAGACAAAAAGATTTAAAAATATGAAAGAATATTTAAAATATATAGACATCTAAAGGGCAGATTAATGAGCTTCAATATATGCCACTATGATTTCTAAAAACATAGAAAAATAGAATATTAGAAAAGCCATATTGAAAAAATAAAGTGACTGAGAATATTTCTGATTTGAATAAAATAATGAATTTAAATTTAGCACATAAAATACTACACACACATGTACATACAAAACAAAACAAAAAACTAAAATCCACACCTTAATGTAGCATAGGAAAGTTGCACAATATCAGGAGAAAGGGAATATTTTTAAAGCAGAAGAAAATATACACAGTACTTTTGAAGTTTTATTAATTCAACTGACCATGGAACTCTCTCAGGAATGTAGACACCAGATGGTAACAGAGGGAAAATGCTAAAGGAACATAATTGTCAAATTAGAATTTCATGCCCTGCCAAACTGAAATAAAAATATTCTCCATCATAGAGATCAGGAATATTTACTATACATAGACTTTCCAATAAAAAAAATAATTCCTTGGTAAATACTTAAGCAAAATGAAATGTTTATCCCAAAGTGAAAGTGAGGATGCACAAAACAGTGATGATTAAAAAGTTGGTAAGCTCTTCCATATATTTATGAACTATTAACTCTAAAAATAATACCCGTTTTTTAAATTTGTTTTAAAAACTCAGAACTAACATCTGGAAAGGAATAGCATTGAAAAGAGGAAAGAGTTCAGAGGGTAGTTTTATGTGCTAAATTCCTTTTTTCATTTCAGAAGTTAGACATTCCAAAATTAGGATTTGTTTGAGAAATATTATATTTATACAATATTTATAAATATAAGTATTTTTTACTGCAGTAAAATATATATAACATTAAATGTACATTTTACAGCTTTTAAGTGTAAAGTAGTATTAAGTATATTCACATTGTTGTGCAACCATCACCACCATCCATTTCCAGAATACTTTTTATCTTATATAACTGAAACCCTACCCATTAAATAATAACTCCCCACCCTATGCCCAGCCCTTGGCAACCACCTTCTACTTTCTGTCTGCTATAAATTTGACTACTCTAAACTTATATAAGTGGAATTATGCAGTATTTGTACTTCTGTGACTGTCTTATTTTACTTAGTATAAAAATGCCTCAAGGTTCATCCATGTTATAGTATGCATCCAAATTCCCATCCTTTTTGAGGCTAAATAATACTCCACTATATGGATATACCTACCATAATTTTGTTTATCCATTCATCCATCAGTGGGCAGAGAGTATTATGCTAAATGAAATAAGCAATCAGAAAAAGACAAATTCATACGTGGAATTTAAGAAACAAAACAAATGAGCAAAGCAGGGGAAAAAAGAGAGAGAGAGAGAGAGGAAAACAACGAAATAGACTCAACTATAGAGAACAAACTGACAGTTACCAGAGGGGAAGTGAGTGGGGGGATGGAGGAAATAGGTGATGGGGATTAAGGAGTGCACTTGTCCTGATGAGCACTGGGTGTTGTATGGAAGTGCTGAATCACTATATTGTATACTTGAAACTAGTATTACATAGTATGTTAACTAACTGGAATTTAAATAAAAACTTAAAAAAAAATGTCAAAGGGGCGCGCCTGGGTGGCTCAGTTGGTTAAGCGACTGCCTTCGGCTCAGGTCATGATCCCGGAGTCCCTGGATGGAGTCTCACATCTGCCTCCCTGCTCAGCGGGGAGTCTGCTTCTCCCTCTGACCCTCTCTCCTCTCATGCTCTCTCGCACTTGCTCTCTCTCAAATAAATAAATAAAATCTTAAAAAAAAATGTCAAGGTGGACTCTGTAAGTGGAAATGGAAAACCACAAGTAAGAGTAAGAAAAATAGCAAAAAAAAAAGTATATCTGTAAAAATTAGTCAAGAAAAGCACATAATGAAAGGATGTAAAATATAAAAAAAATAAAATTGAAGAAAATATATGTTAACTTAATAAATAATTACAAAGGAAGCTCCCATATCGGATGATTTTTTAAGATGAAGTTTACTTACTAAATCATAGAACATAAATACTTTGTACCAATTATTTCAGAAATATGAAAGGAAGTGGAAAAACCATCCTGCTCATTTTATGAGACAGGATAATGTTGATACCAACAGTGGATAAGGACAGAACAAAGAAAGTATAGACCAATTTTACTTATAAACACAAAGGCAAAAATCAAAAGTGAAATATTTGCAAACAGTTTATCAGTTGTTATCAGATAAAGTAACTTAGTCATAGAGAGGTTCATAGCTTGCCACTTCATGAGTGACAAAACTGGATATTGGGCCTACCTGGTTCCAGAATCGCAGTCAAAGGGGACTCATTGATAGCTTATAACTACATTAATCAAATTGTCAAAATTCCATTTTAGGAAGGTTAGTGTCCCATGCCCTTTACAGAAATAACAAATGAATCAACAGATATACCAGCCACTTGATGGGATGGGCACCTGGGGCTAAGTCAGGGTACTGGTATGCCTGGATAGATGCAATCTCCAAAACAAGTTTAAGATCACTTTCCCAGAAAGGAACCACTTGGGACTAGAAAGACAGCACCACATGACAGATCAAAGAATTCAGGAGAGAAGGCAAAGTTTTTAGTCCTTAATGGTCAACAAAAGGAATGCCCAAGGATATGGTAATAAGGTAAGAATTTAGACAAAGCAATGAATAAGATCATGTGCCAATGGACACTTTTCCTTATTGGTTTCTTGCCATGGATTATGAAAACATGTCCAATGTGTTAAAGGCACAAGATAAACAGTGGAGACAAAGTGAAGAGAATGTTTAGAGAGACTGAAATTAACCATAAAACTTACAGGCACACCGCTAGTCTAAAAGTAAAGTGATACTGTAGTAAGAGAGTAGCAGATTAATTTTGGAAAAGAGATGTTAGAACTTAATAATTAACTGAATATGAGTGAGGGATGATGGAGAAGAAGAAAAAATCAAAGATTATCCTAAACCCTTTCTAATAACTTGGAAGATGGTGGCACTGTAAGCCGGAACTTGAATATCTGGAAGAAGAGTTGTTTTTAAGAGAAGAGACCTACTATTCTATTAAACTATCCAGGAAGTATATTTCCAGCTACTTTAGGAATGTGAACCAAGCAATCCTTCACCAGAGTAGGGTTTGTTTTTAATTATTATGGCTTTTTTTTTTTTTTTTTAGCCTTTGCTCTTAGATTCCAATGAGGTCACCTCCCACAAAAGATTGTCTGTGGAAGCCGAGTGTTTGGCAAGACTCCTCATGAAGGAAGCTCAGACTCAAACCATAAGAGACATGTCAGCAAACAGTTTAACTTCCTTTTTGTCATGTGGGTGACCAGAGTAACAGGAAGGCTAGTGTTTGTTTTTTTTTTAATTGAAGCCTCATGAAAACTAAATTCTTAAACTCTGCTTTATCTGAGGAAAAAAAGAAAAAAAGAAAAGGAATAGCTCAGAGCTCCAAAGGCATACAACTAAACAGAAAGTAATAGTTAGGAAATGGAAGTGAGGAATGGTCCAGAAGTTCAAATATGAAGACAGATATAGTGTCAAAACATAACATTTTTCTCCTAAAAAAAAAAATGTGTAGGAAAGAAAAAAATTTAGTCTTGAGACTGCTTTTATTTCAGAAAAAGCATCCATTGTATCACCTAATAGGGTTCAGTTGTACATAGATGGATGAAAATGTGTTTATTTTTCTGTAGAACCATGGCAGGATACAGTCATTTTTAAATGGTCTTAATTGGGAAAATGGCTGAAATGAAGTAGTTCAAATTCAACAGATATATCTCTTCGATTCCCACAAAAATCCTTTGAAATAACACTCTACCCACTATAGAAGGAGGTTCTCATACCCTTTAAAGCAACTGTTCCCTAGCTCAAACTATACATTTTGGGAAATATACAATCAGCCAGTCAATCAATAGAAATAAAATCACACTTCAAAAATCAGAGTTTTTTGATCCCTGAAGGAGTGACTGACATCTCAATGTTCCATTCCTTTAGCACACAGAAATCAGCATATATTTCTAGTCTTTTAGCATAAAATCAGTGTGAGAAATGACATATACAAATTATTTTATTGGTAGAGGGAATTAAAATAAGAGATTGTGAATGTGTAACAGTTGAACATTAGTATTTTCTCCTATCATATTTGCAGTGTGCATGCCTCTGGCCAGAAGCTAACCACTGTATCACTTTCAGAATAGATAATTTGAATGTTTTTAACTTAACAAGACAAGATGTATTTTAAGTCACCATTACTTAAACCTCGGAGTTGCTGCTGCCTTAAAGAGTCAATGTGTGGTTTTGTATTAATATATCAGAATTTGGGGTTTTTTTCGGGAGGGGTGGTAGTGGACATAGAGTCTATTTCTACAGCTGAGCTGCACAAATTAAATTGAAATTAGCTCAGGTCACTCCCCTCCCCTCAATGCATACCTGTTGCAGTGACTCCCCATTGACTATGATGCCCACCAGGGGGTACTGCTTCTTTGCTTCTTTATGTTCTACTCCTTAGGTGGTATTCCCTGAAGTCTAATCGAATCCAAAGGTGTCTCCAATCCTGAAAAAGGGGAAGGGAAGAAAAAAAAGTCTGTTTTAGTTTTTTAAATAAATACATGTCGACGAGGTCTTTCAGAAATTGAAACTGAACAATGAACCTTTTATTAATATTCCTTTCTACCCTGACCATGTTCTGAACCAGATTATTTTGTGGAGTTTCATAGCACTATGCTATTTTAGAAAATGTGGTATCCAACAGCATCTAATTCTAATCCATATCTCTCTGGGTCACTGTTACTCTGTGGTTAAAAAGTTCCTTTCATTTCATTTCTTGAACTTATCTAGTTTCCTCCTTTCCCCTTTCTATACAATTTAGAAATAACTGCATTCATGGTATTACACAGCAAAAGAGCTGAGATGTGGAAATTATTTAATAATTTTTTGTTTTGTTTTTCATCATTATTTTTTTTTAAAGATTTTATTTATTTATTTGAGAGAGAGAATGAGATAGAGAGAGCATGAGAGGGGGGAGGGTCAGAGGGAGAAGCAGACTCCCTGCTGAGCAGGGAGCCCGATGCAGGACTCGATCCCGGGACTCCAGGATCACGACCTGAGCCAAAGGCAGTCACTTAACCAACTGAGCCACCCAGGCGCCCCTTGTTTTGTTTTTCAAATGAAAAGAAAAAAACTAATAAGGAAATTGTCAGAATAATAGTGCTACATAGTTTTCATATCCAACTAGAAGGCATCTAGGAATTGCTCTCTACTCATATTATCATCTAAATGCTATCTGTATTTATCTTGTACATTAATTTTTACTAATGGTCCCAAAGGAAGAAAAAAATTTAGGCTTAAATAAGAGAAAAAGGCTAAAATTATCAGATTTAAATATCCCAAAGTTATGTTTATCATAAACTTATAAGACTTAAACATCCCAAAGTTTATACTGAAGTACAACTGACCTACAGTATCCTATCAGTTTCAGATGTACATCATAGTGATTTGATATTTTTATTTTTATTTATTATTTTTTTAAAGATTTTATTTACGCATTTGAGACACAGAGATAGAAAGAGAGAGAGAGAGTCTGAGCAAGGGGAGAGGCAGAGGGAGAGGGAGAAGCAAGCTGCCCACCGAGCCAGGAGCCGGATGTGGGGCTTGATCCCAGGACCTGGGATCATGACCCGAGCCAAAGGCAGACGCTTAATCATCTGAGCCACCCAGGCGCCCCAATTCGATATTTTTATACATTACAAAATGATACCCACAATAAGTCAGTTAGCTTCTGTCACCGTACAAAGTTGTTACAGTATTACTGACTATATTCCTTATGCTGGAATATAGGGGTATATATGGGGGTATAATTATACCCCATGCCTTATTTATTTTATAACTGGAAATCTGTACCTCTTACTCACCTTCACCTATTTTGCTTGCCCCCTAGACCCTACCCCCCTCTGGTAACCAACAGTTTGTTTCCTGTATCTGTGAGTCTGTTTCTGTTCTGTTCATTTGTTTTGATTTTTAGATTCCACAGATAAGTGAAATCACATATTTGTGTTTGTCTGTATGACTTGTTTCACTTAGCATAATACCCTCTAGGTACATCCATGTGGTCACAAATGGCAAGATTTCATTTCTGTTTTATGGTTGAGTAATATTCCTCTGTGTGTGTGTGTGTGTGTGTGTGTGCATGTGTGCTCACACACACACAAACATAACACCACATCTTTATCATTGACAGATGTGTCAATGAACACTTATGTTGCTTCTTAGCCAATATCTTGGCTATCGTAAATAATGCTGCAATGAACATAAGGCAGCACATATCTCTTCAAATGTGTGTTTTTATTTTCTTTGGATAAATACCCAGAAGTGGAATTGCTGGATTATATGGCATTTCTATTTTTAATTTTTTTGAGGAACTTCTATAATGTTTTGCGTAGAGGCTGCACCAATTTACATTCCCACCAACAGTGCACAAGGATTCCTTTTTCTCCACGTACTCACCAATACTTGTTATTTTTTGTCTTTTTGATAAAAACCAATTTAACAAGTATAAGGTGATACCTTATTATGGTTTTGATTTGCATTTCTCTGATAATTAGTGATGTTCAGCATCTTTTCATGAGTCTCTTGGTCATCTGTATATCTTCTTTGGGAAAATGTCTATTCAAGTCCTCTGCCCATTTTTTGGTGAGGTAGTTTGGTTTTTTAAATTAAGTTGTGTAAATTCCATATATTTTGGATATTAAACCCTCATCAAATGTATGATTTGCAAATAACTCTTCCCATTCAGTAAGTTGCCTTTTCATTTTGTTGATGGTTTACTTCATTATACAGAAGCTTTTTAGTATGATGTAATCCAGCCTGTTTATTTTTGCTATCATTGCCCTTGCTTGAGGAGACTGGCCCCTCAAAATATTGCTAAGACTGATATCAAACAGCTTACTGCCTATGTTTTCTTCCAGGAGTTCTGTGGTTTCAGGTCTTATATTTAAATCTTTAATCCATTTTGAATTTATTTTTGGATATGCTGTAAAGTAGTGGTAATGAAAATAATTTCATAATTTTGCATGTAGCTGTCCAGTTTTCCCAGCACCACTTATTGAGAGACTGTCTTTTCCCCACTGCATATTTGTGACTCCTTTGTCATAGATTAATTTACCATATATTTATGAGTTTATTTCTGGGCTCTTTGTTCTATACCATTGATCAGTGCTTCCACTGATGTCTGCTTTTGTGCCATTACCATACTATTTTGATTACTGTGGCTATGAAATCTGAGGCTGTGATATCTCCAGCATTGTTCCTCTTTCTCAAGATTGGTTTGGCTATTCAGGGTCTTTGTGGTTCCATACACATTTTAGAATTCTTTGTTCTAGTTCTGGGAAAACCATCACTGGTATTTTGATGGGGATTACATTGAATCTGTAGATTGCTTTTGGTACTGTGGACATTTTAACAATATTAATTATTTCAACACATGAGCACAGTATATCTTTTCATTTATCTTTCTTATGTTCAATTTCTTTCATCAGTGTTTCATGGTAGGCAAAGTATAGGTCTTTTATCTCCTTGGTTAAATCTATTCCTAGGTATTTTATTCTTTTTTGTGCAACTGTAAATGGAGTTGTTTTCTTAAGGAATTTCTCTTTTGCTACTTCATTATTAAGTGTATAGAAATACAACTGATTTCTGTATATTGATTTGTATCCTGCAACTTTACTGAATTCATTTATTATGAATTTTAGATAGAGTCTTTAGGGTTTTCTTTTTTGTTTTTGTTTTGAATCTTTTTTTTTTTTTTTTTTTTAGTCTTCAGGGTTTTCTATGGATAGTATCATGTCATCTGCAAATAGTGATAGTTTTACTTCTTCCTTCCTATTTTGGATGCTTTTTATTTCTTTTGCTTGCCTAATTGCTATGGCTAGGACTTCCAGTACTGTGTTGAAAGAGGTGAGGATGGGCATCCTTGTCTTATTCCTGATCTTAGAGGACAAGTTTTCAGTTTTTCAACATTGAGTATGATGTTAGGTGTGGGCTTGCCTTATATGGCTATTATTATTTGAGGTGTGCTCCTTCTATACCCACTTTGTTGAAAGTTTATTTTTTTTTAATCCTAAATGGATGTTGAATTTTGTTCATTACTTTATTCTGCATGCATTAAGATCATATGATTTTTACCTTTCATTTTGCTAATGGGGTATATCATGTTGATTGATTTGCAGATGTTTTGTTACTTTGTTTTGTTTTGTTTTTAAGTAGGCTACACACCCAATGTGGAGCCCAATGTAGGGTTTAAACTCTGACCAACCCAATGCAGGGTTTAAACTCTGATCAAGACTTGAGCTGAGATCAAGAGTTGGATGTTTAACTGACAGAGCCACCCAGGCACCCCTGATTTGCAGATGTTGAACAATCCTTGCATCACTGGAATAAATCCCACTTGATCATGGTCTGTAATTCCTTTAATGTGCATTTTGGTTTGCTAATATTTTGTTGAGGATTTTTGCAACTATGTTCATCAGGAATACTGGCCTAAAATTTTTTTTTTTTTTTTTTTTTTGTGACTGGTTTTGGTATCAAGGTAATGCTGGCCTATAATTTGGAAATGTTCCTTTTTCTTCAATATTTTGGAATAATTTGAGCAGGGTAGGTACTAACTCTTCTTTAAATGTTTGGTAGAATTCACCTGTGAGGCCATCTAATCCTGGACTTTGTTTTTTGGGAGTTTTTAAATTACTGATTCAGTTTATTTATTTATTTATTTTAATTACTGATTCAATTTAAACACTTGTAAATGATCTATTCAATTATCTGTTTTTTTTCATGACTCAGTCTTGAAAGGTTGTTTCTAGGAATTTATTCATTTCTTCTAGGCTTTCCAATTTGTTGGTGTGTAATTGTTTTTAGTAGTTTCTTATAATCCTTTGTATTTATGTAGTGTCAGTTGTAACTTCTCTTTCATTTCTTATTTTATTTATTTGGGCCCTCTCTCTTTTCTCTTGTGAATCTGGCTAGAGGTTTACTGAATTTCTTTATCTTTTCAAAAGGAAAAAAACTCTATCTTTTAATTTTATTGATCTTTCCTCTTTTTGTTTCTGTTTCTGCTCTGATCTGTATTATCCCCTTCCCTCTACTAACTTCAGGCTTTATTCTCTTTCTCTTTTCTTTTTCCTTTCTTTTCTTTTCTTCTTTCTTTCTTTCTTTCTTTCTTCTATTAGGTAAAAAGTTAGATTGTTTGTTGGGGATTTTCTTGTTTCTTGAGGTAGGCCTGAATCAGTATCAACTTCCCTCTTAAAATTAGTTTTGCTATATCTCATAAATTTTAAAAAGTTGTTTCCATTTACATTTGTCTCAAGGCATTTTTTTCTTTAATTTCTTTGTTGACTCATTGGTTGTTTCATAGCATATTCTTTAGTCTCCATATGTTTGTGTTTTTCCAGTTTTGTTCTTGAAATTGATTTCTAGTTTCATACCATGTGGTTGGAAAAAATGCTTGATATGATTTCAACCTTCTTGAATTTTTGAGACTTGTTTTGTGGCCTAACATGTGATCCATCTTGGAGAATATTCCATGTGTACTTGAAAAGAATGTGTATTCTGCAGTTGTTGGATGAAGTATTCTGTATATATCTATTAAATCCATCTGGCCTAATGTGTTATTTAAAGCCAATTTTCCTTATTTATTTTCTGTCTGGATGATCGATCCATTGATGTAAGTGCGGCATTAAAGTTTTCTCCTAGTATTTTGTTACTGTTAATTTCTCCCTTTATGTCTATTACTTTTTGCTTTATATATTTAAGCTCTCCAACATATATGTATATGTTGGGTGCATGAATATTTATAAATGTCGTATCTTCTTGGATTTACCTCTCTATGTGGTATCCTTCTTTGTCTTTTGTTATAGTCTTTGTCTTAAACTCTTACTTTGTTTGATATGAGTATTACTACTCCAGTTTTCTTTTTGTTTCCATTTGAATGGAATATCTTTTTCCATCCCTTCACTTTCAGTCTGTGTGTCTTTAGATCTGAAGCAAGTCTCTTTAGGCAGTATATAGATGGGTCTTTTTTTTTTCTTTTTTAAATCCATTTAACCACCCTATACCTTTTGATTGGGGCATTTAGTCCATTTACATTTAAAGTAATTATTGATAGCTGCATACTTATTTTCATTTTGTTCATTGTTTTCTGGTTCTTCCAGAGATATATTTAGTATAGTTTCCTTGATGGTGGGTTATGTTTTTATATGATAGCATACATGGTATAATGAATCTGATAAACCACAAGTAATGCATAGTGACATTTAGAACTAACATTCCAAATCTTATTGTTAGATAAAATGGTTAAAGTGAATAACACTGAAGATATTATAAACTATATATATCAGGGTGTCAAGCAATAATTATATGTATACTCATTACCCTTTTATTATTAGACAAAGACTTTACATGAAAAAGGAAAAGGTTTATTCTTAAATACAAAAAGAAGATGGAAGTGGATAATACTTTATAAAAGAGTGTAGTTCTTATAAGCAGAGACATCATCTTGAGACATATTAATAATTTTGTTTTCCTATTGAAGAGATTATTTTTCCCTTTACAATATTAGACTTTGCTTAGGATTTTTTGTTTATGCTCAAGTTCTCCACTATAAATTATAGGACCCAATAAACAAAGAATGGAACAATAAGACCTTCAAGGAATCTCAGAAGTCATTTGCTACATTCCTAGAGCAGAAAGATTTTTTTAGGAGAGAATGAGCATTGCAGCTGTGTTCCTCTACTTACAATCTAATGTGGATTTGCCTGTTTCTTATGCAAGTCTAGATTAGTTGATTTTTAATGCCTGTTAGAAGCAGCCTAAATTTTATTACAGGTGTACTTTACAAAATATTTCCCAGTCACTAGACCTGACTTTCCCAGAGTTAAACTGTAAATTCAATACTGATATATGTTAAATGACCCAAATTGTGTTACAGTCCATACTAGACCCTGTCCTTTTATTTTTGGTAATAACAAGTAAGCTCATAATAGTAGGAATGAGAGATTATCTTTGAGTGAAATAAAGATTAATGAGTGAGTACTTTCCCTCAAAATGAAAACTGATCTTGGTCATTTAAATCATACCTTTAAAACAGGTCTTCAAATGATATATTTCAAGTTTAACCCTATACTAAATTTATCAAAACTTTACAGTGTACTTTGTTTTTAAGGGTTATGTCAAGCAAAACAATTTTTTGTTTGTTTGTTTATGCATCTCCCTATATTCTCTTGGTTCACTGTGGAAACAGGATAACAGACTATTCTAGGAAATCTATTGAACTGTCTTAGTGGTTAATCTTCTCATTCTGCTATAAGGGTATATTGGACTCCATGATTTTCAGGGTTAGCAGAATGTGCTCCTGCTTTTGAAATCCACTTAGAGACACAGTAAGTACTTAGGAAATGCCAACCTAAGCAACCAATAGTAGTGATTTCTTTATTAAAACTCAGCCTACCTGAATTGTTGACCCTCTTACACTGTTACTTCCAATTCATCATAAAAGAGAAAGATGAAAAGAAAAACATAATATAAAAACAAGCTAAAAATTTACTGAAGAGAAATGGAAGGGGGAGATCAAAATAATTAATAGTGTCAATACACATATAATCCAACTGGACAAGCCTAGTTTTAAGGCATGATACTCCAAATAATTCAGAAAGATCTAAGAACAACAACAACAAAAATATAATCTACATAGAAATTCTGAGGTTCAATTCAGATAACATTTCTTAAAGATAATAGTCTTTTAAAATTTGAAGTCCTATGTTAGGTGCCTCAAGTTTGAGAGCCTAAAGTAAAGGAATCCAAGGTTTCCGGCATACATGTATTACTAATAAAGGGCATGGATTTATGAGGTTAGAGGGAACTCATGAGAGAAAATGTTTCTCATAGTCTTTAGGGAGTAGTCTCAGACTTACGCAAACAAAGGTATTAACACTGGCTCCAGAAAACTCCTCCTTCAAACTCAATGAAAGTTAGTCATATTATGACTTAATAGCTATAGAAATTTTGTAGTTAGCTGTCTTATCATCCCCTTATAGATAATGATCAAGTCCACTTTGCCATTGCATTTCCTTTATTTATTCTCTCATTCATAGGAAAAAATGTGTGTATACCAACTAGTATAATTACTAGTAATCCTGTTAAAAAAAAATGGGCATAATGAATAAGACTGTGCATATTATTTACTCAGTTAACCAGAATTGTACTTGAATAAACTGTCCGATAATTTTAACATATTTTTATAATGGAAGTTATATTAATTCTGACAACAGAGGGGAGAAATCAGCACCTGTTCTTATAGTTTTAGCCCTTGACTCTACTAACACATCAAATTAAATTTTGACATTAGGATTTTTTTAAAAAGAGAGTTATTTATTCATATGCAGTGCCAACACTAGAAATATGCATATTCTGTCCCCTCCTTGAAGCATATATTCCATCCCCCCCTAATCTATTCTCCACCCTCTTCCCACACTCTCTGCCTGGGATCCTGACCTTTGTGGACTGCATCAACAGGTTCCCTTGCCCTTTGGCTTCTAATTGAATTCAGCCAGTGGGATACACTAGTAGAGATCAGAGGGTACTAAGGAGTGTTTTCCCTGGCCCAGTCCCTTCTGGGCTCTTGCAGACTGACTACTCTTCTGAGACATTGCTTCTGACAGGGAGCCCTTCCTGCCACAATTCTATTTTTGAGCTCAGGAAAGAGCTCTCTCCTTTTGCCCCTCCAACTTCCCACTGGTACTTGTCCTGGTATACTGTCCCACCCCTTGTTGCTTTGCCTAAGCCTTGCCTTCACTTTTACAAAAATTTCCTTTAACAAACCTTCCTCAATAAACCAAATTGTCTATGTCATCTGTTTTCTGCAAAACTCTTGACTGAACACCTCCCCTCCAAACTCTTGATTTGAAGGACTGAAAAGACTCAAAGGTAGTGCTTTGTAAGCTTATAGAGCCCTTAAGTATGGACACTAGAGATCCCCTGGGATAGCATCTTCCTGAACTCATTTTAGATACCTGATCTGCTAAAGAAGCCTTGTTGTTATTCATTTGACAGAGACAATGATGTCTGTACTAAGGTTCAGCAGACGTTCACCATAACTGCCAATCAGCCGGCTTTGTTGAAAGGAACTAACGTCTCCCAGAGCTTTGCTTGTGGATGTCAGAGATGGTTACAAGGAAGCAGTTCATTCATTTGGGCCATGTGCAGTGATGGAGGGTCATTTATACTTACACTGTTTTATGCTTACATGCAAGGCAGCTTCATATGCTAAGCAATAAAATCTTAAAAATTAGCATTTTCCAAGAAGACCTTACTTTATAACAAGATCCCATGACAAGACCAAAACAGTTGTGTTAGTAGGCCTTATTCATCTAATATATGATGATCATTTTTTAATACTATAGGTCAGGTAGCACTGTCGCATTTAAGAAAAAACTTCCTTGAGGATATTATTCTCAGACGATGGACCCGAGGATCAAACATTTTATTAAGTAGCAAAATTGGAATATAAATGAAATCTATCTGACTATAAATAATAATCTCTTAACTACCAACCTCATAATTAGCCTTTGGTGCATATGTAGAAAAGCAATAGTTCATAAAACTGCTTATTGTCCATTTGGGGTAAGTACAGATCCTGTAAAAATTAATTATATTTTGATAGCAGTATATAGACAGTTATCTGGTACAGATTAGAACTTGGAATAAACTATATATCAATTCTAACTAAAGGACCTTATCAGATAATTTTCATCATTTTTTCATGTTTAATGGTTTCATTGATCTTATAAAATCTTGGACAATGATTTCTGAATTCAGTATATAAGAAATAGGTAGGAATCAAATTATTTTCTTAACTCCTAAACAGTATGTTAAACAACAGCATATCTTTTTTTCCTACAAAAACAAATCCTGGTTTTCCTTCATTTGCATTTCTTTTGTTGACTAAATGCAAGTTTTGTAGTTCATGTAAATAAGGAAAAACAGTTTTGCTATGTTGAATGTGGATAAGTTTTCCCCACTTTTCCTTTCTTTTCTTTCTAAAATATGACACTGTTTTTTCATTTATTTTTTCTGAGACACATCCAAAGGTTAGTATTTCCTTTTTCAGCAGTTCATGAGGGAGGGTACTGGCATGTTGCTGCTGGCTAGGATTATTAATAGGGGAACTCATTCCAATGTCTCATCTGTTACATTGTTTCCAACTTTTGGTTAACCAATGACCCAAAATTTTTGTAGAATATAAAAGATTTTAGGTTTAAAGTAGGTTTTAAAGCTTCCTCTGTCAGTTTCTCAATTACAGGGCTGAGTACCTGTTTATGTCTATATCCCTGGCATTCAGGATAGTGTTTGGCACATGTGTGCTTTAAAAAAAAAATAGGGGTGCCTGGGTGACTCAGTTGGTTAGGCGTCTGCCTTCTGCTCAGGTCCTGATCCCAAGACCCTGGGATCGAGCCAGCGTCGTTGGGCTCCCTGTTCAGCGGGGAGTCTGCTTCTCCCTCTGCCTCTCCCCCTGCTTGTGCTCTCTCACTATCGCTCTCTCTCAAATAAATAAATAAATAAATAAAATCTTAAAAAATAATACTAAAGGACATAATAATAATAATACATTTTTTCATAAAGTTATTTTCTCTGTTGAATGAGATAACCTATGAATAGCCTTTCACTCTTTCTGATTCAGGAGTACAAGGGACAGAAGTATGCATTGCTTTGTTATTGAAGACCTAAAACGTGCTGGATATATATATATATAGTCTTTAACAGAAAAGTTATAACAGCTGTGCCAAGTACTGAGTGATAAAAGATCTATGAGAGGTGAACGGGCAAAGAGAGGGAAGGCACAGAGAGAAATTTTAAAAGCTGGATAAGATTTGAAAAATGCCTTCAAATGACCTAGAAAGTGTTCCTCAAACTTTTTTTCCCATCAAAAGAGCCCTAGTAGCAGAAAGAAACAAATACATTTCTCTTGAGAAGTTTAGGGGTACAGCTTGAAGCAACTTATTGCAAGTATGGCATTTCCTGGTAGTCTCCTGCTTTATCTTTTAAAAGTTAGCAAAAATTGCACTGTATACCATATTATATAGGTTTTTCTCTATATATAATAATGTTTTTCAAAACTCTTTTAGTATAATTGATGTTGCAAAGTTAGCTATAACATTACTGTCATGTTTTGTATACTCCTTAGCATACCACTTTTATATCAATCTGTTTGAATAAAACTAACCTACAGGGGTTTCACATGCCCAGTCTCCCTGGGCACACATGGCAATTGAGCTTTACATCAAAAAGTCACTACTATGGATTAACTACACCTGAGCAGGGTTATATAGCTAAGTAAAGTGACTATAATTTATTCTCCTAACTGGAACATGTTCGAATATCAAAGGGGGTACACTTGTGCAGGATAAATTATCCAAGACTGTCTCAAGTAAACCAGGTCTGAACTGTGTAGGTGTTTTCCTCACACCAACCAATTCTCCAACTCTCCAGTCATCAATGGAGTATCTAACAATTTAATTCAGTTCTAACACTACCTAGAATTAGCATCAGATCCCGCAAGTTAAAGGGCTCAGTCCCACAAGATGGCCCCCACTTCAGGTACCAAGCACAAGTGCTGGGCCTCCCATACTTCTTACCAGTCAGCTGTGAATTGGGGCTACCCCCATCCCCCTCCTCAATGTCAGTAATTCTCTAGCATAGCTCACAGAACTCAGGAAAGCAGTTTGCTTACTATAACCAATTTATTATAAAGGATACGGCTCAGGAACAACCAAATGGAATATATGCATTGAACAAGGTATGGGAGAGAGGCATGGAACATTCATGCTTTTCTTTGGCATGCCACCCTGCAGCCACCTCAGTATGTTCACCAACTCAGATGTTCTCCAAACTCCATCATTTAAGGGTGTTTTTTGTTTTGTTTTGTTTGTTTTTAATCAAGTTTCTATTACACAGGCATGATTGATTAAATCATTGGCCACTGGTGTTTGAACTCAATCTGCAGCCCTTCTCTTATCCCCTCAGGTCCAGGGATAGGGCTGTAAGTTCCATGGTAGGTTACTCTGGCAACCATATTCTAGGCAGAAGCTATCTAGGGGCCCACCAAGAGTCATCTCATTAGCATAAACTCAGTTATGGTTGAAAGGGTCCAGTTATGAATACCAAAAGATACTTGGGTCACCTCTATTACTCAGGAACTGAGGACAAAGACCAAAATATGTATTACCTACTGTATCCTACCAGGATGTATAGTAGTCTGAATACAACTGAGTAAGCAAGAAAGATTTAGCCTGGAATGTAGACATATATAAAAAAAAAACAGCAGGAAATAGACAAAATGGAATATTTTAATCAACAATATTAAATATCAGGACTTTTACTTTCAGCTATTATGGATGAACTGATACCAAACTAGCCATCTCATTATAAACAATAATAAAACTGGGCAAAAAAATATAATGCAAATATTATTCCAACACTGGATTAACAGGCAGCACAAATCTGCAATCCCTGAAAGAAGGGAAACTTATGAGGTAGGCCTCTTGATTTCATAGACTCTCTGCCTGGACATAATTTCCCAACTGTGGCACAGAAAGCAGGTGTCTAAGCAGAACATGAAGTTTAGGGCATTTGAAGCTATTGGCATTTGCAAAGCAGGACATCACTTAGGAAAAAGCTATGAAGAGTTGGGATCCAGAAATCTGTGAAGGTTGTACTCTACATGCACAGTGCAAAACTACTCAAGGATTACCTGAAAACTACTGTTATGGGGTCAAAAATAGAAGAGAAATTCTAGACGGCAAGTAGTGCTGGGGGCAGTGTTGAGAGTCCAATTCAGCCACAGTACAAAGATCTTGTTAACATCTGTTAACACCACCAGCATTCATCTGAAACACATAAAATCGGATGTGAGATAAAACCACATTTTAGGAGTAAGAACCACATTCCAAAATAAGGCCTAATCCATACCATTCTAACAAAGCCTAAAACCAAATCTTAACAAATGTGCCAAATGGAAAGTTTGAAGGTAGAGACATGACAACATTCAGAGATTTACCTCCAGAAGCGTCACATGATTCCCACAATGAATATCAGAGAAAAATCCTTTAGTCTTCCAGCAGGGGTAGGAAAAAAAGGAATCTTTTAAAAATACTCCAGAGCATTCTATTCTTCTTGACAAGGACTGTCGTCAGGGGAAACTGGTTAATCAGACCTAACTGACTTGGGGGAAGAGAAATACCAAACTCCAGCCCATTCTAGCCACCCTGTCCCATCTGGGGGAAGAAAAACAAACAAAAAAACTTGAGAAACACTTGGGAAGTTCATCAGACACTAAAAGATTGAGACCTAATTACAGGGCTATAGAATGCTTCCCATTCTCCTGTACCTCACCACCTTATTGCTAAAGGCCTATTTACAGCAGTTCCTTTTACCCAGAATATAATGTCTGGCTATCAGGAAGAAAAAAATTACAAGGCATACCAAAAGGCAAAAAACACAATTTTAAGAGAATAGCAAGCATCAGAACCAGATAGGACAGCGGTATTGAAATGATCAGACTAGGAATTTAAAACAATTACGATTAATATTGGGCTCTAATGCATAAAGTACACAATATGCAAGAACAGAGGGGAAATGTAAGTAGAGAGAGGGAAATTCTAAGAACCAAAGGAAATGCTAGAAATTAAAAAAAAAAAAAGAAATGAATGCCTTTGATGGCCTCATCACTAGACTGGAAATGACTGAGGAAACTCTCTGAACAGGAGGATATATCATTAGAATCCTCAGCTGAAAACACAAAGAGAAAAAGACTGAAAAAAAAATGGAACAGGATATCCAAGGACTAATAGGACAACTACAAAAGGTGTAACATATGCATAATGGGAATACCCAAAGGAGAAGAAAGCAAGGGACAAAAGAAATATTTGAAAAAAATAATGGCTGAGAATTTCCCCAAGGTAATGTCAAACACAAAACCAAAGATCCAGGAAGCTCAGAGAACCCTAAGTGGAATAAATGTCAAAAAAACTACACCTACGCATATCACTTTCAACTACAAAAAATCAAAGATAAAGAGTTCTGGAAGAAGCCAAAGGAAAAATATAACTATCGAGGCAAAAACATAAGAATTATATCAGATTTCTTCTTAGCAGCCATGCAAGCAAAATATTTAGAGCACTGGGAGAAAAAAAGACACCAACGCAGAATTCTGTACCATGTGAAATTATCCATCAAAATGAAGGAGAAATAAAGACTTTCTCAGACAAACAAAAATTGAGGGAATTTGTCACCAGTAGACATGCTTTGTAAGAAGTGTTTAAAGTTCTTTAGAGAAAAGGAAAATACCGTAGGTTAGAAACAGGGATGTACATTAAAAAACATCAAATAAAGAATAAGTGAAGCTGGGGCGCCTGGGTGGCTCAGTCGTTAAGCGACTGCCTTCGGCTCAGGTCATGATCCCAGGGTCCTGGGATCGAGCCCCGCATCGGGCTCCCTGCTCAGCGGGAAGCCTGCTTCTCCCTCTCCCACTCCCCCTGCTTGTGTTCCTGCTCTCGCTGTGTCTCTCTCTGTCAAAT